>NW_027167994.1:0-80212 GCF_040954835.1 Lepisosteus oculatus
GATTCAGTTGTCTGAAAAAACGCGTTTATTTCGGGCTGAAAAACACGTTTTGAAAAGTGTCTTGTTACTGCCCCATAACTTACATGGGGGTGACCAAACTTGCAGAAACATGTTTATTTCTGCTGAAAAACACGTTTGGACACTTTCTGCACACTGGGGTTAAGAGCTGAGTGTGTGGGGTCTTCTGAGCCTAGCAGTTACACTGAGATTCTGCTGTCTGAAAAAACGCGTTTATTTCGGGCTGAAAAACACGTTTTGAAAAGTGTCTTGTTACTGCCCCATAACTTACATGGGGTTGACCAAACTTGCAGAAACATGTTTATTTCTGCTGAAAAACACGTTTTGACCCTTTCTGCACACTGGGGTTAAGGGCTGAGTGTGTGGGCACTTCTGAGCCTTGCTGTTACAAGTAGATTCAGTTGTCTGAAAAAACGCGTTTATTTCGGGCTGAAAAACACGTTTTGAAAAGTGTGATGTTACTGCCCCATAACTTACATGGGGTTGACCAAACTTGCAGAAACATGTTTATTTCTGCTGGAAAACACGTTTTGACACTTTCTGTACACTGGGGTTAAGGGCTGAGTGTGTGGGCTCTTCTGAGCCTTGCTATTACAAGGAGATTCAGTTGTCTGAAAAAACGCGTTTATTTCGGGCTGAAAAACACGTTTTGAAAAGTGTCTTGTTACTGCCCCATAACTTACATGGGGGTGACCAAACTTGCAGAAACATGTTTATTTCTGCTGGAAAACACGTTTTGACACTTTCTGTACACTGGGGTTAAGGGCTGAGTGTGTGGGCTCTTCTGAGCCTTGCTATTACAAGGAGATTCAGTTGTCTGAAAAAACGCGTTTATTTCGGGCTGAAAAACACGTTTTGAAAAGTGTCTTGTTACTGCCCCATAACTTACATGGGGTTGACCAAACTTGCAGAAACATGTTTATTTCTGCTGAAAAACACGTTTTGACCCTTTCTGCACACTGGGGTTAAGGGCTGAGTGTGTGGGCACTTCTGAGCCTTGCTGTTACAAGTAGATTCAGTTGTCTGAAAAAACGCGTTTATTTCGGGCTGAAAAACACGTTTTGAAAAGTGTGATGTTACTGCCCCATAACTTACATGGGGTTGACCAAACTTGCAGAAACATGTTTATTTCTGCTGAAAAACACGTTTTGACCCTTTCTGCACACTGGGGTTAAGGGCTGAGTGTGTGGGCACTTCTGAGCCTTGCTGTTACAAGTAGATTCAGTTGTATGAAAAAACGCGTTTATTTCGGGCTGAAAAACACGTTTTGAAAAGTGTCTTGTTACTACCCCATAACTTACATGGGGGTGACCAAACTTGCAGAAACATGTTTATTTCTGCTGAAAAACACGTTTGGACACTTTCTGTACACTGGGGTTAAGGGCTGAGTGTGTGGGCTCTTCTGAGCCTTGCTATTACAAGGAGATTCAGTTGTCTGAAAAAACGCGTTTATTTCGGGCTGAAAAACACGTTTTGAAAAGTGTCTTGTTACTGCCCCATAACTTACATGGGGGTGACCAAACTTGCAGAAACATGTTTATTTCTGCTGAAAAACACGTTTGGACACTTTCTGCACACTGGGGTTAAGAGCTGAGTGTGTGGGGTCTTCTGAGCCTAGCAGTTACACTGAGATTCTGCTGTCTGAAAAAACGCGTTTATTTCGGGCTGAAAAACACGTTTTGAAAAGTGTCTTGTTACTGCCCCATAACTTACATGGGGTTGACCAAACTTGCAGAAACATGTTTATTTCTGCTGAAAAACACGTTTTGACCCTTTCTGCACACTGGGGTTAAGGGCTGAGTGTGTGGGCACTTCTGAGCCTTGCTGTTACAAGTAGATTCAGTTGTCTGAAAAAACGCGTTTATTTCGGGCTGAAAAACACGTTTTGAAAAGTGTGATGTTACTGCCCCATAACTTACATGGGGTTGACCAAACTTGCAGAAACATGTTTATTTCTGCTGGAAAACACGTTTTGACACTTTCTGTACACTGGGGTTAAGGGCTGAGTGTGTGGGCTCTTCTGAGCCTTGCTATTACAAGGAGATTCAGTTGTCTGAAAAAACGCGTTTATTTCGGGCTGAAAAACACGTTTTGAAAAGTGTCTTGTTACTGCCCCATAACTTACATGGGGGTGACCAAACTTGCAGAAACATGTTTATTTCTGCTGGAAAACACGTTTTGACACTTTCTGTACACTGGGGTTAAGGGCTGAGTGTGTGGGCTCTTCTGAGCCTTGCTATTACAAGGAGATTCAGTTGTCTGAAAAAACGCGTTTATTTCGGGCTGAAAAACACGTTTTGAAAAGTGTCTTGTTACTGCCCCATAACTTACATGGGGTTGACCAAACTTGCAGAAACATGTTTATTTCTGCTGAAAAACACGTTTTGACCCTTTCTGCACACTGGGGTTAAGGGCTGAGTGTGTGGGCACTTCTGAGCCTTGCTGTTACAAGTAGATTCAGTTGTCTGAAAAAACGCGTTTATTTCGGGCTGAAAAACACGTTTTGAAAAGTGTGATGTTACTGCCCCATAACTTACATGGGGTTGACCAAACTTGCAGAAACATGTTTATTTCTGCTGAAAAACACGTTTTGACACTTTCTGTACACTGGGGTTAAGGGCTGAGTGTGTGGGCTCTTCTGAGCCTTGCTATTACAAGGGGATTCAGTTGTCTGAAAAAACGCGTTTATTTCGGGCTGAAAAACACGTTTTGAAAAGTGTCTTGTTACTGCCCCATAACTTACATGGGGGTGATCAAACTTGCAGAAACATGTTTATTTCTGCTGAAAAACACGTTTGGACACTTTCTGTACACTGGTGTTAAGGGCTGAGTGTGTGGGCTCTTCTGAGCCTTGCTATTACAAGGAGATTCAGTTGTCTGAAAAAACGCGTTTATTTCGGGCTGAAAAACACGTTTTGAAAAGTGTCTTGTTACTGCCCCATAACTTACATGGGGGTGACCAAACTTGCAGAAACATGTTTATTTCTGCTGAAAAACACGTTTTGACACTTTCTGCACACTGGGGTTAAGGGCTGAGTGTGTGGGCACTTCTGAGCCTTGCTGTTACAAGTAGATTCAGTTGTCTGAAAAAACGCGTTTATTTCGGGCTGAAAAACACGTTTTGAAAAGTGTCTTGTTACTGCCCCATAACTTACATGGGGGTGACCAAACTTGCAGAAACATGTTTATTTCTGCTGAAAAACACGTTTGGACACTTTCTGCACACTGGGGTTAAGGGCTGAGTGTGTGGGCACTTCTGAGCCTTGCTGTTACAAGTAGATTCAGTTGTCTGAAAAAACGCGTTTATTTCCGGCTGAAAAACACGTTTTGAAAAGTGTGATGTTACTGCCCCATAACTTACATGGGGTTGACCAAACTTGCAGAAACATGTTTATTTCTGCTGGAAAACACGTTTTGACACTTTCTGTACACTGGGGTTAAGGGCTGAGTGTGTGGGCTCTTCTGAGCCTTGCTATTACAAGGAGATTCAGTTGTCTGAAAAAACGCGTTTATTTCGGGCTGAAAAACACGTTTTGAAAAGTGTCTTGTTACTGCCCCATAACTTACATGGGGGTGACCAAACTTGCAGAAACATGTTTATTTCTGCTGGAAAACACGTTTGGACACTTTCTGCACACTGGGGTTAAGAGCTGAGTGTGTGGGGTCTTCTGAGCCTAGCAGTTACACTGAGATTCTGCTGTCTGAAAAAACGCGTTTATTTCGGGCTGAAAAACACGTTTTGAAAAGTGTCTTGTTACTGCCCCATAACTTACATGGGGTTGACCAAACTTGCAGAAACATGTTTATTTCTGCTGAAAAACACGTTTTGACCCTTTCTGCACACTGGGGTTAAGGGCTGAGTGTGTGGGCACTTCTGAGCCTTGCTGTTACAAGTAGATTCAGTTGTCTGAAAAAACGCGTTTATTTCGGGCTGAAAAACACGTTTTGAAAAGTGTGATGTTACTGCCCCATAACTTACATGGGGTTGACCAAACTTGCAGAAACATGTTTATTTCTGCTGGAAAACACGTTTTGACACTTTCTGTACACTGGGGTTAAGGGCTGAGTGTGTGGGCTCTTCTGAGCCTTGCTATTACAAGGAGATTCAGTTGTCTGAAAAAACGCGTTTATTTCGGGCTGAAAAACACGTTTTGAAAAGTGTCTTGTTACTGCCCCATAACTTACATGGGGTTGACCAAACTTGCAGAAACATGTTTATTTCTGCTGAAAAACACGTTTTGACCCTTTCTGCACACTGGGGTTAAGGGCTGAGTGTGTGGGCACTTCTGAGCCTTGCTGTTACAAGTAGATTCGGGTTGACCAAACTTGCAGAAACATGTTTATTTCTGCTGGAAAACACGTTTTGACACTTTCTGTACACTGGGGTTAAGGGCTGAGTGTGTGGGCTCTTCTGAGCCTTACTATTACAAGGAGATTCAGTTGTCTGAAAAAACGCGTTTATTTCGGGCTGAAAAACACGTTTTGAAATGTGTCTTGTTACTGCCCCATAACTTACATGGGGTTGACCAAACTTGCAGAAACATGTTTATTTCTGCTGAAAAACACGTTTTGACACTTTCTGTACACTGGGGTTAAGGGCTGAGTGTGTGGGCTCTTCTGAGCCTTGCTATTACAAGGAGATTCAGTTGTCTGAAAAAACGCGTTTATTTCGGGCTGAAAAACACGTTTTGAAAAGTGTCTTGTTACTGCCCCATAACTTACATGGGGTTGACCAAACTTGCAGAAACATGTTTATTTCTGCTGAAAAACACGTTTTGACCCTTTCTGCACACTGGGGTTAAGGGCTGAGTGTGTGGGCACTTCTGAGCCTTGCTGTTACAAGTAGATTCAGTTGTCTGAAAAAACGCGTTTATTTCGGGCTGAAAAACACGTTTTGAAAAGTGTCTTGTTACTGCCCCATAACTTACATGGGGGTGACCAAACTTGCAGAAACATGTTTATTTCTGCTGGAAAACACGTTTTGACACTTTCTGTACACTGGGGTTAAGGGCTGAGTGTGTGGGCTCTTCTGAGCCTTGCTATTACAAGGAGATTCAGTTGTCTGAAAAAACGCGTTTATTTCGGGCTGAAAAACACGGTTTGAAAAGTGTCTTGTTACTGCCCCATAACTTACATGGGGTTGACCAAACTTGCAGAAACATGTTTATTTCTGCTGGAAAACACGTTTTGACACTTTCTGTACACTGGGGTTAAGGGCTGAGTGTGTGGGCTCTTCTGAGCCTTGCTATTACAAGGGGATTCAGTTGTCTGAAAAAACGCGTTTATTTCGGGCTGAAAAACACGTTTTGAAAAGTGTCTTGTAACTGCCCCATAACTTACATGGGGGTGACCAAACTTGCAGAAACATGTTTATTTCTGCTGAAAAACACGTTTGGACACTTTCTGTACACTGGTGTTAAGGTCTGAGTGTGTGGGCTCTTCTGAGCCTTGCTATTACAAGGAGATTCAGTTGTCTGAAAAAACGCGTTTATTTCGGGCTGAAAAACACGTTTGGACACTTTCTGCACACTGGGGTTAAGAGCTGAGTGTGTGGGGTCTTGTGAGCCTAGCAGTTACACTGAGATTCTGCTGTCTGAAAAAACGCGTTTATTTCGGGCTGAAAAACACGTTTTGAAAAGTGTCTTGTTACTGCCCCATAACTTACATGGGGTTGACCAAACTTGCAGAAACATGTTTATTTCTGCTGAAAAACACGTTTTGACCCTTTCTGCACACTGGGGTTAAGGGCTGAGTGTGTGGGCACTTCTGAGCCTTGCTGTTACAAGTAGATTCAGTTGTCTGAAAAAACGCGTTTATTTCGGGCTGAAAAACACGTTTTGAAAAGTGTCTTGTTACTGCGCCATAACTTACATGGGGTTGACCAAACTTGCAGAAACATGTTTATTTCTGCTGAAAAACACGTTTTGACACTTTCTGTACACTGGGGTTAAGGGCTGAGTGTGTGGGCTCTTCTGAGCCTTGCTATTACAAGGAGATTCAGTTGTCTGAAAAAACGCGTTTATTTCGGGCTGAAAAACACGTTTTGAAAAGTGTCTTGTTACTGCCCCATAACTTACATGGGGTTGACCAAACTTGCAGAAACATGTTTATTTCTGCTGAAAAACACGTTTTGACACTTTCTGCACACTGGGGTTAAGGGCTGAGTGTGTGGGCACTTCTGAGCCTTTGCTGTTACAAGGAGATTCAGTTGTCTGAAAAAACGCGTTTATTTCGGGCTGAAAAACACGTTTTGAAAAGTGTCTTGTTACTGCCCCATAACTTACATGGGGGTGACCAAACTTGCAGAAACATGTTTATTTCTGCTGAAAAACACGTTTGGACACTTTCTGCACACTGGGGTTAAGAGCTGAGATTGTGGGGTCTTCTGAGCCTAGCAGTTACACTGAGATTCTGCTGTCTGAAAAAACGCGTTTATTTCGGGCTGAAAAACACGTTTTGAAAAGTGTCTTGTTACTGCCCCATAACTTACATGGGGTTGACCAAACTTGCAGAAACATGTTTATTTCTGCTGAAAAACACGTTTTGACCCTTTCTGCACACTGGGGTTAAGGGCTGAGTGTGTGGGCACTTCTGAGCCTTGCTGTTACAAGTAGATTCAGTTGTCTGAAAAAACGCGTTTATTTCGGGCTGAAAAACACGTTTTGAAAAGTGTGATGTTACTGCCCCATAACTTACATGGGGTTGACCAAACTTGCAGAAACATGTTTATTTCTGCTGGAAAACACGTTTTGACACTTTCTGTACACTGGGGTTAAGGGCTGAGTGTGTGGGCTCTTCTGAGCCTTGCTATTACAAGGAGATTCAGTTGTCTGAAAAAACGCGTTTATTTCGGGCTGAAAAACACGTTTTGAAAAGTGTCTTGTTACTGCCCCATAACTTACATGGGGTTGACCAAACTTGCAGAAACATGTTTATTTCTGCTGAAAAACACGTTTTGACACTTTCTGCACACTGGGGTTAAGGGCTGAGTGTGTGGGCACTTCTGAGCCTTGCTGTTACAAGTAGATTCAGTTGTCTGAAAAAACGCGTTTATTTCGGGCTGAAAAACACGTTTTGAAAAGTGTGTTGTTACTGCCCCATAACTTACATGGGGTTGACCAAACTTGCAGAAACATGTTTATTTCTGCTGAAAAACACGTTTTGACCCTTTCTGCACACTGGGGTTAAGGGCTGAGTGTGTGGGCACTTCTGAGCCTTGCTGTTACAAGTAGATTCAGTTGTCTGAAAAAACGCGTTTATTTCGGGCTGAAAAACACGTTTTGAAAAGTGTCTTGTTACTACCAAATAACTTACATGGGGGTGACCAAACTTGCAGAAACATGTTTATTTCTGCTGAAAAACACGTTTGGACACTTTCTGTACACTGGGGTTAAGGGCTGAGTGTGTGGGCTCTTCTGAGCCTTGCTATTACAAGGAGATTCAGTTGTCTGAAAAAACGCGTTTATTTCGGGCTGAAAAACACGTTTTGAAAAGTGTCTTGTTACTGCCCCATAACTTACATGGGGGTGACCAAACTTGCAGAAACATGTTTATTTCTGCTGAAAAACACGTTTGGACACTTTCTGCACACTGGGGTTAAGAGCTGAGTGTGTGGGGTCTTCTGAGCCTAGCAGTTACACTGAGATTCTGCTGTCTGAAAAAACGCGTTTATTTCGGGCTGAAAAACACGTTTTGAAAAGTGTCTTGTTACTGCCCCATAACTTACATGGGGTTGACCAAACTTGCAGAAACATGTTTATTTCTGCTGAAAAACACGTTTTGACCCTTTCTGCACACTGGGGTTAAGGGCTGAGTGTGTGGGCACTTCTGAGCCTTGCTGTTACAAGTAGATTCAGTTGTCTGAAAAAACGCGTTTATTTCGGGCTGAAAAACACGTTTTGAAAAGTGTGATGTTACTGCCCCATAACTTACATGGGGTTGACCAAACTTGCAGAAACATGTTTATTTCTGCTGGAAAACACGTTTTGACACTTTCTGTACACTGGGGTTAAGGGCTGAGTGTGTGGGCTCTTCTGAGCCTTGCTATTACAAGGAGATTCAGTTGTCTGAAAAAACGCGTTTATTTCGGGCTGAAAAACACGTTTTGAAAAGTGTCTTGTTACTGCCCCATAACTTACATGGGGGTGACCAAACTTGCAGAAACATGTTTATTTCTGCTGGAAAACACGTTTTGACCCTTTCTGTACACTGGGGTTAAGGGCTGAGTGTGTGGGCTCTTCTGAGCCTTGCTATTACAAGGAGATTCAGTTGTCTGAAAAAACGCGTTTATTTCGGGCTGAAAAACACGTTTTGAAAAGTGTCTTGTTACTGCCCCATAACTTACATGGGGTTGACCAAACTTGCAGAAACATGTTTATTTCTGCTGAAAAACACGTTTTGACCCTTTCTGCACACTGGGGTTAAGGGCTGAGTGTGTGGGCACTTCTGAGCCTTGCTGTTACAAGTAGATTCAGTTGTCTGAAAAAACGCGTTTATTTCGGGCTGAAAAACACGTTTTGAAAAGTGTGATGTTACTGCCCCATAACTTACATGGGGTTGACCAAACTTGCAGAAACATGTTTATTTCTGCTGAAAAACACGTTTTGACACTTTCTGTACACTGGGGTTAAGGGCTGAGTGTGTGGGCTCTTCTGAGCCTTGCTATTACAAGGGGATTCAGTTGTCTGAAAAAACGCGTTTATTTCGGGCTGAAAAACACGTTTTGAAAAGTGTCTTGTTACTGCCCCATAACTTACATGGGGGTGATCAAACTTGCAGAAACATGTTTATTTCTGCTGAAAAACACGTTTGGACACTTTCTGTACACTGGTGTTAAGGGCTGAGTGTGTGGGCTCTTCTGAGCCTTGCTATTACAAGGAGATTCAGTTGTCTGAAAAAACGCGTTTATTTCGGGCTGAAAAACACGTTTTGAAAAGTGTCTTGTTACTGCCCCATAACTTACATGGGGGTGACCAAACTTGCAGAAACATGTTTATTTCTGCTGAAAAACACGTTTTGACACTTTCTGCACACTGGGGTTAAGGGCTGAGTGTGTGGGCACTTCTGAGCCTTGCTGTTACAAGTAGATTCAGTTGTCTGAAAAAACGCGTTTATTTCGGGCTGAAAAACACGTTTTGAAAAGTGTGATGTTACTGCCCCATAACTTACATGGGGTTGACCAAACTTGCAGAAACATGTTTATTTCTGCTGAAAAACACGTTTTGACCCTTTCTGCACACTGGGGTTAAGGGCTGAGTGTGTGGGCACTTCTGAGCCTTGCTGTTACAAGTAGATTCAGTTGTCTGAAAAAACGCGTTTATTTCGGGCTGAAAAACACGTTTTGAAAAGTGTCTTGTTACTGCCCCATAACTTACATGGGGGTGACCAAACTTGCAGAAACATGTTTATTTCTGCTGGAAAACACGTTTTGACACTTTCTGTACACTGGGGTTAAGGGCTGAGTGTGTGGGCTCTTCTGAGCCTTGCTATTACAAGGAGATTCAGTTGTCTGAAAAAACGCGTTTATTTCGGGCTGAAAAACACGTTTTGAAAAGTGTCTTGTTACTGCCCCATAACTTACATGGGGTTGACCAAACTTGCAGAAACATGTTTATTTCTGCTGGAAAACACGTTTTGACACTTTCTGTACACTGGGGTTAAGGGCTGAGTGTGTGGGCTCTTCTGAGCCTTGCTATTACAAGGGGATTCAGTTGTCTGAAAAAACGCGTTTATTTCGGGCTGAAAAACACGTTTTGAAAAGTGTCTTGTAACTGCCCCATAACTTACATGGGGGTGACCAAACTTGCAGAAACATGTTTATTTCTGCTGAAAAACACGTTTGGACACTTTCTGTACACTGGTGTTAAGGGCTGAGTGTGTGGGCTCTTCTGAGCCTTGCTATTACAAGGAGATTCAGTTGTCTGAAAAAACGCGTTTATTTCGGGCTGAAAAACACGTTTTGAAAAGTGTCTTGTTACTGCCCCATAACTTACATGGGGGTGACCAAACTTGCAGAAACATGTTTATTTCTGCTGAAAAACACGTTTGGACACTTTCTGCACACTGGGGTTAAGAGCTGAGTGTGTGGGGTCTTGTGAGCCTAGCAGTTACACTGAGATTCTGCTGTCTGAAAAAACGCGTTTATTTCGGGCTGAAAAACACGTTTTGAAAAGTGTCTTGTTACTGCCCCATAACTTACATGGGGTTGACCAAACTTGCAGAAACATGTTTATTTCTGCTGAAAAACACGTTTTGACCCTTTCTGCACACTGGGGTTAAGGGCTGAGTGTGTGGGCACTTCTGAGCCTTGCTGTTACAAGTAGATTCAGTTGTCTGAAAAAACGCGTTTATTTCGGGCTGAAAAACACGTTTTGAAAAGTGTGATGTTACTGCCCCATAACTTACATGGGGTTGACCAAACTTGCAGAAACATGTTTATTTCTGCTGGAAAACACGTTTTGACACTTTCTGTACACTGGGGTTAAGGGCTGAGTGTGTGGGCTCTTCTGAGCCTTGCTATTACAAGGAGATTCAGTTGTCTGAAAAAACGCGTTTATTTCGGGCTGAAAAACACGTTTTGAAAAGTGTCTTGTTACTGCCCCATAACTTACATGGGGGTGACCAAACTTGCAGAAACATGTTTATTTCTGCTGGAAAACACGTTTGGACACTTTCTGCACACTGGGGTTAAGAGCTGAGTGTGTGGGGTCTTCTGAGCCTAGCAGTTACACTGAGATTCTGCTGTCTGAAAAAACGCGTTTATTTCAGGCTGAAAAACACGTTTTGAAAAGTGTCTTGTTACTGCCCCATAACTTACATGGGGTTGACCAAACTTGCAGAAACATGTTTATTTCTGCTGAAAAACACGTTTTGACCCTTTCTGCACACTGGGGTTAAGGGCTGAGTGTGTGGGCACTTCTGAGCCTTGCTGTTACAAGTAGATTCAGTTGTCTGAAAAAACGCGTTTATTTCGGGCTGAAAAACACGTTTTGAAAAGTGTGATGTTACTGCCCCATAACTTACATGGGGTTGACCAAACTTGCAGAAACATGTTTATTTCTGCTGGAAAACACGTTTTGACACTTTCTGTACACTGGGGTTAAGGGCTGAGTGTGTGGGCTCTTCTGAGCCTTGCTATTACAAGGAGATTCAGTTGTCTGAAAAAACGCGTTTATTTCGGGCTGAAAAACACGTTTTGAAAAGTGTCTTGTTACTGCCCCATAACTTACATGGGGTTGACCAAACTTGCAGAAACATGTTTATTTCTGCTGAAAAACACGTTTTGACCCTTTCTGCACACTGGGGTTAAGGGCTGAGTGTGTGGGCACTTCTGAGCCTTGCTGTTACAAGTAGATTCAGTTGTCTGAAAAAACGCGTTTATTTCGGGCTGAAAAACACGTTTTGAAAAGTGTCTTGTTACTGCCCCATAACTTACATGGGGGTGACCAAACTTGCAGAAACATGTTTATTTCTGCTGAAAAACACGTTTTGACACTTTCTGTACACTGGGGTTAAGGGCTGAGTGTGTGGGCTCTTCTGAGCCTTACTATTACAAGGAGATTCAGTTGTCTGAAAAAACGCGTTTATTTCGGGCTGAAAAACACGTTTTGAAAAGTGTCTTGTTACTGCCCCATAACTTACATGGGGTTGACCAAACTTGCAGAAACATGTTTATTTCTGCTGAAAAACACGTTTTGACCCTTTCTGCACACTGGGGTTAAGGGCTGAGTGTGTGGGCACTTCTGAGCCTTGCTGTTACAAGTAGATTCAGTTGTCTGAAAAAACGCGTTTATTTCGGGCTGAAAAACACGTTTTGAAAAGTGTGATGTTACTGCCCCATAACTTACATGGGGTTGACCAAACTTGCAGAAACATGTTTATTTCTGCTGGAAAACACGTTTTGACACTTTCTGTACACTGGGGTTAAGGGCTGAGTGTGTGGGCTCTTCTGAGCCTTGCTATTACAAGGAGATTCAGTTGTCTGAAAAAACGCGTTTATTTCGGGCTGAAAAACACGTTTTGAAAAGTGTCTTGTTACTGCCCCATAACTTACATGGGGTTGACCAAAGTTGCAGAAACATGTTTATTTCTGCTGAAAAACACGTTTTGACACTTTCTGCACACTGGGGTTAAGGGCTGAGTGTGTGGGCACTTCTGAGCCTTGCTGTTACAAGTAGATTCAGTTGTCTTAAAAAAACGCGTTTATTTCGGGCTGAAAAACACGTTTTGAAAAGTGTGATGTTACTGCCCCATAACTTACATGGGGTTGACCAAACTTGCAGAAACATGTTTATTTCTGCTGGAAAACACGTTTTGACACTTTCTGTACACTGGGGTTAAGGGCTGAGTGTGTGGGCTCTTCTGAGCCTTGCTATTACAAGGAGATTCAGTTGTCTGAAAAAACGCGTTATTTCGGGCTGAAAAACACGTTTTGAAAAGTGTCTTGTTACTGCCCCATAACTTACATGGGGTTGACCAAACTTGCAGAAACATGTTTATTTCTGCTGAAAAACACGTTTTGACCCTTTCTGCACACTGGGGTTCAGGGCTGAGTGTGTGGGCACTTCTGAGCCTTGCTGTTACAAGTAGATTCAGTTGTCTGAAAAAACGCGTTTATTTCGGGCTGAAAAACACGTTTTGAAAAGTGTGATGTTACTGCCCCATAACTTACATGGGGTTGACCAAACTTGCAGAAACATGTTTATTTCTGCTGAAAAACACGTTTTGACACTTTCTGCACACTGGGGTTAAGGGCTGAGTGTGTGGGCACTTCTGAGCCTTGCTGTTACAAGTAGTTTCAGTTGTTTGAAAAAACGCGTTTATTTCGGGCTGAAAAACACGTTTTGAAAAGTGTCTTGTTACTGCCCCATAACTTACATGGGGTTGACCAAACTTGCAGAAACATGTTTATTTCTGCTGAAAAACACGTTTTGACCCTTTCTGCACACTGGGGTTAAGGGCTGAGTGTGTGGGCACTTCTGAGCCTTGCTATTACAAGGAGATTCAGTTGTATGAAAAAACGCGTTTATTTCGGGCTGAAAAACACGTTTTGAAAAGTGTCTTGTTACTGCCCCATAACTTACATGGGGTTGACCAAACTTGCAGAAACATGTTTATTTCTGCTGGAAAAACGTTTTGACACTTTCTGTACACTGGGGTTAAGGGCTGAGTGTGTGGGCTCTTCTGAGCCTTGCTATTACAAGGAGATTCAGTTGTCTGAAAAAACGCGTTTATTTCGGGCTGAAAAACACGTTTTGAAAAGTGTCTTGTTACTGCCCCATAACTTACATGGGGGTGACCAAACTTGCAGAAACATGTTTATTTCTGCTGAAAAACACGTTTGGACACTTTCTGTACACTGGGGTTAAGGGCTGAGTGTGTGGGCTCTTCTGAGCCTTACTATTACAAGGAGATTCAGTTGTCTAAAAAAACGCGTTTATTTCGGGCTGAAAAACACGTTTTGAAAAGTGTCTTGTTACTGCCCCATAACTTACATGGGGTTGACCAAACTTGCAGAAACATGTTTATTTCTGCTGGAAAACACGTTTTGACACTTTCTGCACACTGGGGTTAAGGGCTGAGTGTGTGGGCACTTCTGAGCCTTGCTGTTACAAGTAGATTCAGTTGTCTGAAAAAACGCGTTTATTTCGGGCTGAAAAACACGTTTTGAAAAGTGTGATGTTACTGCCCCATAACTTACATGGGGTTGACCAAACTTGCAGAAACATGTTTATTTCTGCTGGAAAACACGTTTTGACACTTTCTGTACACTGGGGTTAAGGGCTGAGTGTGTGGGCTCTTCTGAGCCTTGCTATTACAAGGAGATTCAGTTGTCTGAAAAAACGCGTTTATTTCGGGCTGAAAAACACGTTTTGAAAAGTGTGATGTTACTGCCCCATAACTTACATGGGGTTGACCAAACTTGCAGAAACATGTTTATTTCTGCTGGAAAACACGTTTTGACACTTTCTGTACACTGGGGTTAAGGGCTGAGTGTGTGGGCTCTTCTGAGCCTTGCTATTACAAGGAGATTCAGTTGTCTGAAAAAACGCGTTTATTTCGGGCTGAAAAACACGTTTTGAAAAGTGTGATGTTACTGCCCCATAACTTACATGGGGTTGACCAAACTTGCAGAAACATGTTTATTTCTGCTGAAAAACACGTTTTGACACTTTCTGCACACTGGGGTTAAGGGCTGAGTGTGTGGGCACTTCTGAGCCTTGCTGTTACAAGTAGATTCAGTTGTCTGAAAAAACGCGTTTATTTCGGGCTGAAAAACACGTTTTGAAAAATGTCTTGTTACTGCCCCATAACTTACATGGGGTTGACCAAACTTGCAGAAACATGTTTATTTCTGCTGAAAAACACGTTTTGACCCTTTCTGCACACTGGGGTTAAGGGCTGAGTGTGTGGGCACTTCTGAGCCTTGCTATTACAAGGAGATTCAGTTGTATGAAAAAACGCGTTTATTTCGGGCTGAAAAACACGTTTTGAAAAGTGTCTTGTTACTGCCCCATAACTTACATGGGGTTGACCAAACTTGCAGAAACATGTTTATTTCTGCTGGAAAACACGTTTTGACACTTTCTGTACACTGGGGTTAAGGGCTGAGTGTGTGGGCTCTTCTGAGCCTTGCTATTACAAGGAGATTCAGTTGTCTGAAAAAACGCGTTTATTTCGGGCTGAAAAACACGTTTTGAAAAGTGTCTTGTTACTGCCCCATAACTTACATGGGGGTGACCAAACTTGCAGAAACATGTTTATTTCTGCTGAAAAACACGTTTGGACACTTTCTGTACACTGGGGTTAAGGGCTGAGTGTGTGGGCTCTTCTGAGCCTTACTATTACAAGGAGATTCAGTTGTCTGAAAAAACGCGTTTATTTCGGGCTGAAAAACACGTTTTGAAAAGTGTCTTGTTACTGCCCCATAACTTACATGGGGTTGACCAAACTTGCAGAAACATGTTTATTTCTGCTGGAAAACACGTTTTGACACTTTCTGCACACTGGGGTTAAGGGCTGAGGGTGTGGGCACTTCTGAGCCTTGCTGTTACAAGTAGATTCAGTTGTCTGAAAAAACGCGTTTATTTCGGGCTGAAAAACACGTTTTGAAAAGTGTGATGTTACTGCCCCATAACTTACATGGGGTTGACCAAACTTGCAGAAACATGTTTATTTCTGCTGGAAAACACGTTTTGACACTTTCTGTACACTGGGGTTAAGGGCTGAGTGTGTGGGCTCTTCTGAGCCTTGCTATTACAAGGGGATTCAGTTGTCTGAAAAAACGCGTTTATTTCGGGCTGAAAAACACGTTTTGAAAAGTGTGTTGTTACTGCCCCATAACTTACATGGGGTTGACCAAACTTGCAGAAACATGTTTATTTCTGCTGAAAAACACGTTTTGACCCTTTCTGCACACTGGGGTTAAGGGCTGAGTGTGTGGGCACTTCTGAGCCTTGCTGTTACAAGTAGATTCAGTTGTCTGAAAAAACGCGTTTATTTCGGGCTGAAAAACACGTTTTGAAAAGTGTCTTGTTACTACCCCATAACTTACATGGGGGTGACCAAACTTGCAGAAACATGTTTATTTCTGCTGGAAAACACGTTTTGACACTTTCTGCACACTGGGGTTAAGGGCTGAGGGTGTGGGCACTTCTGAGCCTTGCTGTTACAAGTAGATTCAGTTGTCTGAAAAAACGCGTTTATTTCGGGCTGAAAAACACGTTTTGAAAAGTGTGATGTTACTGCCCCATAACTTACATGGGGTTGACCAAACTTGCAGAAACATGTTTATTTCTGCTGGAAAACACGTTTTGACACTTTCTGTACACTGGGGTTAAGGGCTGAGTGTGTGGGCTCTTCTGAGCCTTGCTATTACAAGGGGATTCAGTTGTCTGAAAAAACGCGTTTATTTCGGGCTGAAAAACACGTTTTGAAAAGTGTGTTGTTACTGCCCCATAACTTACATGGGGTTGACCAAACTTGCAGAAACATGTTTATTTCTGCTGAAAAACACGTTTTGACCCTTTCTGCACACTGGGGTTAAGGGCTGAGTGTGTGGGCACTTCTGAGCCTTGCTGTTACAAGTAGATTCAGTTGTCTGAAAAAACGCGTTTATTTCGGGCTGAAAAACACGTTTTGAAAAGTGTCTTGTTACTACCCCATAACTTACATGGGGGTGACCAAACTTGCAGAAACATGTTTATTTCTGCTGAAAAACACGTTTGGACACTTTCTGTACACTGGGGTTAAGGGCTGAGTGTGTGGGCTCTTCTGAGCCTTGCTATTACAAGGAGATTCAGTTGTCTGAAAAAACGCGTTTATTTCGGGCTGAAAAACACGTTTTGAAAAGTGTCTTGTTACTGCCCCATAACTTACATGGGGGTGACCAAACTTGCAGAAACATGTTTATTTCTGCTGAAAAACACGTTTGGACACTTTCTGCACACTGGGGTTAAGAGCTGAGTGTGTGGGGTCTTCTGAGCCTAGCAGTTACACTGAGATTCTGCTGTCTGAAAAAACGCGTTTATTTCGGGCTGAAAAACACGTTTTGAAAAGTGTCTTGTTACTGCCCCATAACTTACATGGGGTTGACCAAACTTGCAGAAACATGTTTATTTCTGCTGAAAAACACGTTTTGACCCTTTCTGCACACTGGGGTTAAGGGCTGAGTGTGTGGGCACTTCTGAGCCTTGCTGTTACAAGTAGATTCAGTTGTCTGAAAAAACGCGTTTATTTCGGGCTGAAAAACACGTTTTGAAAAGTGTGATGTTACTGCCCCATAACTTACATGGGGTTGACCAAACTTGCAGAAACATGTTTATTTCTGCTGGAAAACACGTTTTGACACTTTCTGTACACTGGGGTTAAGGGCTGAGTGTGTGGGCTCTTCTGAGCCTTGCTATTACAAGGAGATTCAGTTGTCTGAAAAAACGCGTTTATTTCGGGCTGAAAAACACGTTTTGAAAAGTGTCTTGTTACTGCCCCATAACTTACATGGGGGTGACCAAACTTGCAGAAACATGTTTATTTCTGCTGGAAAACACGTTTTGACACTTTCTGTACACTGGGGTTAAGGGCTGAGTGTGTGGGCTCTTCTGAGCCTTGCTATTACAAGGAGATTCAGTTGTCTGAAAAAACGCGTTTATTTCGGGCTGAAAAACACGTTTTGAAAAGTGTCTTGTTACTGCCCCATAACTTACATGGGGTTGACCAAACTTGCAGAAACATGTTTATTTCTGCTGAAAAACACGTTTTGACCCTTTCTGCACACTGGGGTTAAGGGCTGAGTGTGTGGGCACTTCTGAGCCTTGCTGTTACAAGTAGATTCAGTTGTCTGAAAAAACGCGTTTATTTCGGGCTGAAAAACACGTTTTGAAAAGTGTGATGTTACTGCCCCATAACTTACATGGGGTTGACCAAACTTGCAGAAACATGTTTATTTCTGCTGAAAAACACGTTTTGACACTTTCTGTACACTGGGGTTAAGGGCTGAGTGTGTGGGCTCTTCTGAGCCTTGCTATTACAAGGGGATTCAGTTGTCTGAAAAAACGCGTTTATTTCGGGCTGAAAAACACGTTTTGAAAAGTGTCTTGTTACTGCCCGATAACTTACATGGGGGTGACCAAACTTGCAGAAACATGTTTATTTCTGCTGGAAAACACGTTTTGACACTTTCTGTACACTGGGGTTAAGGGCTGAGTGTGTGGGCTCTTCTGAGCCTTGCTATTACAAGGAGATTCAGTTGTCTGAAAAAACGCGTTTATTTCGGGCTGAAAAACACGTTTTGAAAAGTGTCTTGTTACTGCCCCATAACTTACATGGGGTTGACCAAACTTGCAGAAACATGTTTATTTCTGCTGAAAAACACGTTTTGACCCTTTCTGCACACTGGGGTTAAGGGCTGAGTGTGTGGGCACTTCTGAGCCTTGCTGTTACAAGTAGATTCAGTTGTCTGAAAAAACGCGTTTATTTCGGGCTGAAAAACACGTTTTGAAAAGTGTGATGTTACTGCCCCATAACTTACATGGGGTTGACCAAACTTGCAGAAACATGTTTATTTCTGCTGAAAAACACGTTTTGACACTTTCTGTACACTGGGGTTAAGGGCTGAGTGTGTGGGCTCTTCTGAGCCTTGCTATTACAAGGGGATTCAGTTGTCTGAAAAAACGCGTTTATTTCGGGCTGAAAAACACGTTTTGAAAAGTGTCTTGTTACTGCCCCATAACTTACATGGGGGTGACCAAACTTGCAGAAACATGTTTATTTCTGCTGAAAAACACGTTTTGACACTTTCTGCACACTGGGGTTAAGGGCTGAGTGTGTGGGCACTTCTGAGCCTTGCTGTTACAAGTAGATTCAGTTGTCTGAAAAAACGCGTTTATTTCGGGCTGAAAAACACGTTTTGAAAAGTGTGATGTTACTGCCCCATAACTTACATGGGGTTGACCAAACTTGCAGAAACATGTTTATTTCTGCTGAAAAACACGTTTTGACACTTTCTGCACACTGGGGTTAAGGGCTGAGTGTGTGGGCACTTCTGAGCCTTGCTGTTACAAGTAGATTCAGTTGTCTGAAAAAACGCGTTTATTTCGGGCTGAAAAACACGTTTTGAAAAGTGTGATGTTACTGCCCCATAACTTACATGGGGTTGACCAAACTTGCAGAAACATGTTTATTTCTGCTGAAAAAAACATTTTGACACTTTCTGTACACTGGGGTTAAGGGCTGAGTGTGTGGGCACTTCTGAGCCTTGCTGTTACAAGTAGATTCAGTTGTCTGAAAAAACGCGTTTATTTCGGGCTGAAAAACACGTTTTGAAAAGTGTCTTGTTACTGCCCCATAACTTACATGGGGGTGACCAAACTTGCAGAAACATGTTTATTTCTGCTGAAAAACACGTTTGGACACTTTCTGCACACTGGGGTTAAGGGCTGAGTGTGTGGGCACTTCTGAGCCTTGCTGTTACAAGTAGATTCAGTTGTCTGAAAAAACGCGTTTATTTCGGGCTGAAAAACACGTTTTGAAAAGTGTGATGTTACTGCCCCATAACTTACATGGGGTTGACCAAACTTGCAGAAACATGTTTATTTCTGCTGGAAAACACGTTTTGACACTTTCTGTACACTGGGGTTAAGGGCTGAGTGTGTGGGCTCTTCTGAGCCTTGCTATTACAAGGAGATTCAGTTGTCTGAAAAAACGCGTTTATTTCGGGCTGAAAAACACGTTTTGAAAAGTGTCTTGTTACTGCCCCATAACTTACATGGGGGTGACCAAACTTGCAGAAACATGTTTATTTCTGCTGGAAAACACGTTTGGACACTTTCTGCACACTGGGGTTAAGAGCTGAGTGTGTGGGGTCTTCTGAGCCTAGCAGTTACACTGAGATTCTGCTGTCTGAAAAAACGCGTTTATTTCGGGCTGAAAAACACGTTTTGAAAAGTGTCTTGTTACTGCCCCATAACTTACATGGGGTTGACCAAACTTGCAGAAACATGTTTATTTCTGCTGAAAAACACGTTTTGACCCTTTCTGCACACTGGGGTTAAGGGCTGAGTGTGTGGGCACTTCTGAGCCTTGCTGTTACAAGTAGATTCAGTTGTCTGAAAAAACGCGTTTATTTCGGGCTGAAAAACACGTTTTGAAAAGTGTGATGTTACTGCCCCATAACTTACATGGGGTTGACCAAACTTGCAGAAACATGTTTATTTCTGCTGGAAAACACGTTTTGACACTTTCTGTACACTGGGGTTAAGGGCTGAGTGTGTGGGCTCTTCTGAGCCTTGCTATTACAAGGAGATTCAGTTGTCTGAAAAAACGCGTTTATTTCGGGCTGAAAAACACGTTTTGAAAAGTGTCTTGTTACTGCCCCATAACTTACATGGGGTTGACCAAACTTGCAGAAACATGTTTATTTCTGCTGAAAAACACGTTTTGACCCTTTCTGCACACTGGGGTTAAGGGCTGAGTGTGTGGGCACTTCTGAGCCTTGCTGTTACAAGTAGATTCGGGTTGACCAAACTTGCAGAAACATGTTTATTTCTGCTGGAAAACACGTTTTGACACTTTCTGTACACTGGGGTTAAGGGCTGAGTGTGTGGGCTCTTCTGAGCCTTACTATTACAAGGAGATTCAGTTGTCTGAAAAAACGCGTTTATTTCGGGCTGAAAAACACGTTTTGAAATGTGTCTTGTTACTGCCCCATAACTTACATGGGGTTGACCAAACTTGCAGAAACATGTTTATTTCTGCTGAAAAACACGTTTTGACACTTTCTGTACACTGGGGTTAAGGGCTGAGTGTGTGGGCTCTTCTGAGCCTTGCTATTACAAGGAGATTCAGTTGTCTGAAAAAACGCGTTTATTTCGGGCTGAAAAACACGTTTTGAAAAGTGTCTTGTTACTGCCCCATAACTTACATGGGGTTGACCAAACTTGCAGAAACATGTTTATTTCTGCTGAAAAACACGTTTTGACCCTTTCTGCACACTGGGGTTAAGGGCTGAGTGTGTGGGCACTTCTGAGCCTTGCTGTTACAAGTAGATTCAGTTGTCTGAAAAAACGCGTTTATTTCGGGCTGAAAAACACGTTTTGAAAAGTGTCTTGTTACTGCCCCATAACTTACATGGGGGTGACCAAACTTGCAGAAACATGTTTATTTCTGCTGGAAAACACGTTTTGACACTTTCTGTACACTGGGGTTAAGGGCTGAGTGTGTGGGCTCTTCTGAGCCTTGCTATTACAAGGAGATTCAGTTGTCTGAAAAAACGCGTTTATTTCGGGCTGAAAAACACGGTTTGAAAAGTGTCTTGTTACTGCCCCATAACTTACATGGGGTTGACCAAACTTGCAGAAACATGTTTATTTCTGCTGGAAAACACGTTTTGACACTTTCTGTACACTGGGGTTAAGGGCTGAGTGTGTGGGCTCTTCTGAGCCTTGCTATTACAAGGGGATTCAGTTGTCTGAAAAAACGCGTTTATTTCGGGCTGAAAAACACGTTTTGAAAAGTGTCTTGTAACTGCCCCATAACTTACATGGGGGTGACCAAACTTGCAGAAACATGTTTATTTCTGCTGAAAAACACGTTTGGACACTTTCTGTACACTGGTGTTAAGGTCTGAGTGTGTGGGCTCTTCTGAGCCTTGCTATTACAAGGAGATTCAGTTGTCTGAAAAAACGCGTTTATTTCGGGCTGAAAAACACGTTTGGACACTTTCTGCACACTGGGGTTAAGAGCTGAGTGTGTGGGGTCTTGTGAGCCTAGCAGTTACACTGAGATTCTGCTGTCTGAAAAAACGCGTTTATTTCGGGCTGAAAAACACGTTTTGAAAAGTGTCTTGTTACTGCCCCATAACTTACATGGGGTTGACCAAACTTGCAGAAACATGTTTATTTCTGCTGAAAAACACGTTTTGACCCTTTCTGCACACTGGGGTTAAGGGCTGAGTGTGTGGGCACTTCTGAGCCTTGCTGTTACAAGTAGATTCAGTTGTCTGAAAAAACGCGTTTATTTCGGGCTGAAAAACACGTTTTGAAAAGTGTCTTGTTACTGCCCCATAACTTACATGGGGTTGACCAAACTTGCAGAAACATGTTTATTTCTGCTGAAAAACACGTTTTGACACTTTCTGTACACTGGGGTTAAGGGCTGAGTGTGTGGGCTCTTCTGAGCCTTGCTATTACAAGGAGATTCAGTTGTCTGAAAAAACGCGTTTATTTCGGGCTGAAAAACACGTTTTGAAAAGTGTCTTGTTACTGCCCCATAACTTACATGGGGTTGACCAAACTTGCAGAAACATGTTTATTTCTGCTGAAAAACACGTTTTGACACTTTCTGCACACTGGGGTTAAGGGCTGAGTGTGTGGGCACTTCTGAGCCTTGCTGTTACAAGGAGATTCAGTTGTCTGAAAAAACGCGTTTATTTCGGGCTGAAAAACACGTTTTGAAAAGTGTCTTGTTACTGCCCCATAACTTACATGGGGGTGACCAAACTTGCAGAAACATGTTTATTTCTGCTGAAAAACACGTTTGGACACTTTCTGCACACTGGGGTTAAGAGCTGAGATTGTGGGGTCTTCTGAGCCTAGCAGTTACACTGAGATTCTGCTGTCTGAAAAAACGCGTTTATTTCGGGCTGAAAAACACGTTTTGAAAAGTGTCTTGTTACTGCCCCATAACTTACATGGGGTTGACCAAACTTGCAAAAACATGTTTATTTCTGCTGAAAAACACGTTTTGACCCTTTCTGCACACTGGGGTTAAGGGCTGAGTGTGTGGGCACTTCTGAGCCTTGCTGTTACAAGTAGATTCAGTTGTCTGAAAAAACGCGTTTATTTCGGGCTGAAAAACACGTTTTGAAAAGTGTGATGTTACTGCCCCATAACTTACATGGGGTTGACCAAACTTGCAGAAACATGTTTATTTCTGCTGGAAAACACGTTTTGACACTTTCTGTACACTGGGGTTAAGGGCTGAGTGTGTGGGCTCTTCTGAGCCTTGCTATTACAAGGAGATTCAGTTGTCTGAAAAAACGCGTTTATTTCGGGCTGAAAAACACGTTTTGAAAAGTGTCTTGTTACTGCCCCATAACTTACATGGGG
Source organism: Lepisosteus oculatus (assembly GCF_040954835.1). NCBI lineage: Eukaryota > Metazoa > Chordata > Actinopteri > Semionotiformes > Lepisosteidae > Lepisosteus > Lepisosteus oculatus. The sequence goes on from NW_027167994.1 coordinate 22,620, forward strand.
TTGACCAAACTTGCAGAAACATGTTTATTTCTGCTGAAAAACACGTTTTGACACTTTCTGCACACTGGGGTTAAGGGCTGAGTGTGTGGGCACTTCTGAGCCTTGCTGTTACAAGTAGATTCAGTTGTCTGAAAAAACGCGTTTATTTCGGGCTGAAAAACACGTTTTGAAAAGTGTGTTGTTACTGCCCCATAACTTACATGGGGTTGACCAAACTTGCAGAAACATGTTTATTTCTGCTGAAAAACACGTTTTGACCCTTTCTGCACACTGGGGTTAAGGGCTGAGTGTGTGGGCACTTCTGAGCCTTGCTGTTACAAGTAGATTCAGTTGTCTGAAAAAACGCGTTTATTTCGGGCTGAAAAACACGTTTTGAAAAGTGTCTTGTTACTACCAAATAACTTACATGGGGGTGACCAAACTTGCAGAAACATGTTTATTTCTGCTGAAAAACACGTTTGGACACTTTCTGTACACTGGGGTTAAGGGCTGAGTGTGTGGGCTCTTCTGAGCCTTGCTATTACAAGGAGATTCAGTTGTCTGAAAAAACGCGTTTATTTCGGGCTGAAAAACACGTTTTGAAAAGTGTCTTGTTACTGCCCCATAACTTACATGGGGGTGACCAAACTTGCAGAAACATGTTTATTTCTGCTGAAAAACACGTTTGGACACTTTCTGCACACTGGGGTTAAGAGCTGAGTGTGTGGGGTCTTCTGAGCCTAGCAGTTACACTGAGATTCTGCTGTCTGAAAAAACGCGTTTATTTCGGGCTGAAAAACACGTTTTGAAAAGTGTCTTGTTACTGCCCCATAACTTACATGGGGTTGACCAAACTTGCAGAAACATGTTTATTTCTGCTGAAAAACACGTTTTGACCCTTTCTGCACACTGGGGTTAAGGGCTGAGTGTGTGGGCACTTCTGAGCCTTGCTGTTACAAGTAGATTCAGTTGTCTGAAAAAACGCGTTTATTTCGGGCTGAAAAACACGTTTTGAAAAGTGTGATGTTACTGCCCCATAACTTACATGGGGTTGACCAAACTTGCAGAAACATGTTTATTTCTGCTGGAAAACACGTTTTGACACTTTCTGTACACTGGGGTTAAGGGCTGAGTGTGTGGGCTCTTCTGAGCCTTGCTATTACAAGGAGATTCAGTTGTCTGAAAAAACGCGTTTATTTCGGGCTGAAAAACACGTTTTGAAAAGTGTCTTGTTACTGCCCCATAACTTACATGGGGGTGACCAAACTTGCAGAAACATGTTTATTTCTGCTGGAAAACACGTTTTGACCCTTTCTGTACACTGGGGTTAAGGGCTGAGTGTGTGGGCTCTTCTGAGCCTTGCTATTACAAGGAGATTCAGTTGTCTGAAAAAACGCGTTTATTTCGGGCTGAAAAACACGTTTTGAAAAGTGTCTTGTTACTGCCCCATAACTTACATGGGGTTGACCAAACTTGCAGAAACATGTTTATTTCTGCTGAAAAACACGTTTTGACCCTTTCTGCACACTGGGGTTAAGGGCTGAGTGTGTGGGCACTTCTGAGCCTTGCTGTTACAAGTAGATTCAGTTGTCTGAAAAAACGCGTTTATTTCGGGCTGAAAAACACGTTTTGAAAAGTGTGATGTTACTGCCCCATAACTTACATGGGGTTGACCAAACTTGCAGAAACATGTTTATTTCTGCTGAAAAACACGTTTTGACACTTTCTGTACACTGGGGTTAAGGGCTGAGTGTGTGGGCTCTTCTGAGCCTTGCTATTACAAGGGGATTCAGTTGTCTGAAAAAACGCGTTTATTTCGGGCTGAAAAACACGTTTTGAAAAGTGTCTTGTTACTGCCCCATAACTTACATGGGGGTGATCAAACTTGCAGAAACATGTTTATTTCTGCTGAAAAACACGTTTGGACACTTTCTGTACACTGGTGTTAAGGGCTGAGTGTGTGGGCTCTTCTGAGCCTTGCTATTACAAGGAGATTCAGTTGTCTGAAAAAACGCGTTTATTTCGGGCTGAAAAACACGTTTTGAAAAGTGTCTTGTTACTGCCCCATAACTTACATGGGGGTGACCAAACTTGCAGAAACATGTTTATTTCTGCTGAAAAACACGTTTTGACACTTTCTGCACACTGGGGTTAAGGGCTGAGTGTGTGGGCACTTCTGAGCCTTGCTGTTACAAGTAGATTCAGTTGTCTGAAAAAACGCGTTTATTTCGGGCTGAAAAACACGTTTTGAAAAGTGTGATGTTACTGCCCCATAACTTACATGGGGTTGACCAAACTTGCAGAAACATGTTTATTTCTGCTGAAAAACACGTTTTGACCCTTTCTGCACACTGGGGTTAAGGGCTGAGTGTGTGGGCACTTCTGAGCCTTGCTGTTACAAGTAGATTCAGTTGTCTGAAAAAACGCGTTTATTTCGGGCTGAAAAACACGTTTTGAAAAGTGTCTTGTTACTGCCCCATAACTTACATGGGGGTGACCAAACTTGCAGAAACATGTTTATTTCTGCTGGAAAACACGTTTTGACACTTTCTGTACACTGGGGTTAAGGGCTGAGTGTGTGGGCTCTTCTGAGCCTTGCTATTACAAGGAGATTCAGTTGTCTGAAAAAACGCGTTTATTTCGGGCTGAAAAACACGTTTTGAAAAGTGTCTTGTTACTGCCCCATAACTTACATGGGGTTGACCAAACTTGCAGAAACATGTTTATTTCTGCTGGAAAACACGTTTTGACACTTTCTGTACACTGGGGTTAAGGGCTGAGTGTGTGGGCTCTTCTGAGCCTTGCTATTACAAGGGGATTCAGTTGTCTGAAAAAACGCGTTTATTTCGGGCTGAAAAACACGTTTTGAAAAGTGTCTTGTAACTGCCCCATAACTTACATGGGGGTGACCAAACTTGCAGAAACATGTTTATTTCTGCTGAAAAACACGTTTGGACACTTTCTGTACACTGGTGTTAAGGGCTGAGTGTGTGGGCTCTTCTGAGCCTTGCTATTACAAGGAGATTCAGTTGTCTGAAAAAACGCGTTTATTTCGGGCTGAAAAACACGTTTTGAAAAGTGTCTTGTTACTGCCCCATAACTTACATGGGGGTGACCAAACTTGCAGAAACATGTTTATTTCTGCTGAAAAACACGTTTGGACACTTTCTGCACACTGGGGTTAAGGGCTGAGTGTGTGGGCACTTCTGAGCCTTGCTGTTACAAGTAGATTCAGTTGTCTGAAAAAACGTGTTTATTTCGGGCTGAAAAACATGTTTTGAAAAGTGTGATGTTACTGCCCCATAACTTACATGGGGTTGACCAAACTTGCAGAAACATGTTTATTTCTGCTGGAAAACACGTTTTGACACTTTCTGTACACTGGGGTTAAGGGCTGAGTGTGTGGGCTCTTCTGAGCCTTACTATTACAAGGAGATTCAGTTGTCTGAAAAAACGCGTTTATTTCGGGCTGAAAAACACGTTTTGAAAAGTGTCTTGTTACTGCCCCATAACTTACATGGGGTTGACCAAACTTGCAGAAACATGTTTATTTCTGCTGGAAAACACGTTTTGACACTTTCTGCACACTGGGGTTAAGGGCTGAGTGTGTGGGCACTTCTGAGCCTTGCTGTTACAAGTAGATTCAGTTGTCTGAAAAAACGCGTTTATTTCGGGCTGAAAAACACGTTTTGAAAAGTGTGATGTTACTGCCCCATAACTTACATGGGGTTGACCAAACTTGCAGAAACATGTTTATTTCTGCTGGAAAACACGTTTTGACACTTTCTGTACACTGGGGTTAAGGGCTGAGTGTGTGGGCTCTTCTGAGCCTTGCTATTACAAGGGGATTCAGTTGTCTGAAAAAACGCGTTTATTTCGGGCTGAAAAACACGTTTTGAAAAGTGTCTTGTTACTGCCCCATAACTTACATGGGGGTGATCAAACTTGCAGAAACATGTTTATTTCTGCTGAAAAACACGTTTGGACACTTTCTGTACACTGGTGTTAAGGGCTGAGTGTGTGGGCTCTTCTGAGCCTTGCTATTACAAGGAGATTCAGTTGTCTGAAAAAACGCGTTTATTTCGGGCTGAAAAACACGTTTTGAAAAGTGTCTTGTTACTGCCCCATAACTTACATGGGGTTGACCAAACTTGCAGAAACATGTTTATTTCTGCTGGAAAACACGTTTTGACACTTTCTGTACACTGGGGTTAAGGGCTGAGTGTGTGGGCTCTTCTGAGCCTTGCTATTACAAGGAGATTCAGTTGTCTGAAAAAACGCGTTTATTTCGGGCTGAAAAACACGTTTTGAAAAGTGTCTTGTTACTGCCCCATAACTTACATGGGGTTGACCAAACTTGCAGAAACATGTTTATTTCTGCTGAAAAACACGTTTTGACCCTTTCTGCACACTGGGGTTAAGGGCTGAGTGTGTGGGCACTTCTGAGCCTTGCTGTTACAAGTAGATTCAGTTGTCTGAAAAAACGCGTTTATTTCGGGCTGAAAAACACGTTTTGAAAAGTGTGATGTTACTGCCCCATAACTTACATGGGGTTGACCAAACTTGCAGAAACATGTTTATTTCTGCTGAAAAACACGTTTTGACACTTTCTGCACACTGGGGTTAAGGGCTGAGTGTGTGGGCACTTCTGAGCCTTGCTGTTACAAGTAGATTCAGTTGTCTGAAAAAACGCGTTTATTTCGGGCTGAAAAACACGTTTTGAAAAGTGTCTTGTTACTGCCCCATAACTTACATGGGGTTGACCAAACTTGCAGAAACATGTTTATTTCTGCTGAAAAACACGTTTTGACCCTTTCTGCACACTGGGGTTAAGGGCTGAGTGTGTGGGCACTTCTGAGCCTTGCTGTTACAAGTAGATTCAGTTGTCTGAAAAAACGCGTTTATTTCGGGCTGAAAAACACGTTTTGAAAAGTGTGATGTTACTGCCCCATAACTTACATGGGGTTGACCAAACTTGCAGAAACATGTTTATTTCTGCTGTAAAACACGTTTTGACACTTTCTGTACACTGGGGTTAAGGGCTGAGTGTGTGGGCTCTTCTGAGCCTTGCTATTACAAGGAGATTCAGTTGTCTGAAAAAACGCGTTTATTTCGGGCTGAAAAACACGTTTTGAAAAGTGTCTTGTTACTGCCCCATAACTTACATGGGGTTGACCAAACTTGCAGAAACATGTTTATTTCTGCTGAAAAACACGTTTTGACACTTTCTGCACACTGGGGTTAAGGGCTGAGTGTGTGGGCACTTCTGAGCCTTGCTGTTACAAGTAGATTCAGTTGTCTGAAAAAACGCGTTTATTTCGGGCTGAAAAACACGTTTTGAAAAGTGTCTTGTTACTGCCCCATAACTTACATGGGGTTGACCAAACTTGCAGAAACATGTTTATTTCTGCTGAAAAACACGTTTTGACCCTTTCTGCACACTGGGGTTAAGGGCTGAGTGTGTGGGCACTTCTGAGCCTTGCTGTTACAAGTAGATTCAGTTGTCTGAAAAAACGTGTTTATTTCGGGCTGAAAAACATGTTTTGAAAAGTGTGATGTTACTGCCCCATAACTTACATGGGGTTGACCAAACTTGCAGAAACATGTTTATTTCTGCTGGAAAACACGTTTTGACACTTTCTGTACACTGGGGTTAAGGGCTGAGTGTGTGGGCTCTTCTGAGCCTTACTATTACAAGGAGATTCAGTTGTCTGAAAAAACGCGTTTATTTCGGGCTGAAAAACACGTTTTGAAAAGTGTCTTGTTACTGCCCCATAACTTACATGGGGTTGACCAAACTTGCAGAAACATGTTTATTTCTGCTGGAAAACACGTTTTGACACTTTCTGCACACTGGGGTTAAGGGCTGAGTGTGTGGGCACTTCTGAGCCTTACTATTACAAGGAGATTCAGTTGTCTGAAAAAACGCGTTTATTTCGGGCTGAAAAACACGTTTTGAAAAGTGTGATGTTACTGCCCCATAACTTACATGGGGTTGACCAAACTTGCAGAAACATGTTTATTTCTGCTGGAAAACACGTTTTGACACTTTCTGTACACTGGGGTTAAGGGCTGAGTGTGTGGGCTCTTCTGAGCCTTGCTATTACAAGGGGATTCAGTTGTCTGAAAAAACGCGTTTATTTCGGGCTGAAAAACACGTTTTGAAAAGTGTCTTGTTACTGCCCCATAACTTACATGGGGGTGATCAAACTTGCAGAAACATGTTTATTTCTGCTGAAAAACACGTTTGGACACTTTCTGTACACTGGTGTTAAGGGCTGAGTGTGTGGGCTCTTCTGAGCCTTGCTATTACAAGGAGATTCAGTTGTCTGAAAAAACGCGTTTATTTCGGGCTGAAAAACACGTTTTGAAAAGTGTCTTGTTACTGCCCCATAACTTACATGGGGTTGACCAAACTTGCAGAAACATGTTTATTTCTGCTGGAAAACACGTTTTGACACTTTCTGTACACTGGGGTTAAGGGCTGAGTGTGTGGGCTCTTCTGAGCCTTGCTATTACAAGGAGATTCAGTTGTCTGAAAAAACGCGTTTATTTCGGGCTGAAAAACACGTTTTGAAAAGTGTCTTGTTACTGCCCCATAACTTACATGGGGTTGACCAAACTTGCAGAAACATGTTTATTTCTGCTGAAAAACACGTTTTGACCCTTTCTGCACACTGGGGTTAAGGGCTGAGTGTGTGGGCACTTCTGAGCCTTGCTGTTACAAGTAGATTCAGTTGTCTGAAAAAACGCGTTTATTTCGGGCTGAAAAACACGTTTTGAAAAGTGTGATGTTACTGCCCCATAACTTACATGGGGTTGACCAAACTTGCAGAAACATGTTTATTTCTGCTGAAAAACACGTTTTGACACTTTCTGCACACTGGGGTTAAGGGCTGAGTGTGTGGGCACTTCTGAGCCTTGCTGTTACAAGTAGATTCAGTTGTCTGAAAAAACGCGTTTATTTCGGGCTGAAAAACACGTTTTGAAAAGTGTCTTGTTACTGCCCCATAACTTACATGGGGGTGACCAAACTTGCAGAAACATGTTTATTTCTGCTGAAAAACACGTTTGGACACTTTCTGTACACTGGGGTTAAGGGCTGAGTGTGTGGGCTCTTCTGAGCCTTACTATTACAAGGAGATTCAGTTGTCTGAAAAAACGCGTTTATTTCGGGCTGAAAAACACGTTTTGAAAAGTGTCTTGTTACTGCCCCATAACTTACATGGGGTTGACCAAACTTGCAGAAACATGTTTATTTCTGCTGAAAAACACGTTTTGACCCTTTCTGCACACTGGGGTTAAGGGCTGAGTGTGTGGGCACTTCTGAGCCTTGCTGTTACAAGTAGATTCAGTTGTCTGAAAAAACGCGTTTATTTCGGGCTGAAAAACACGTTTTGAAAAGTGTGATGTTACTGCCCCATAACTTACATGGGGTTGACCAAACTTGCAGAAACATGTTTATTTCTGCTGGAAAACACGTTTTGACACTTTCTGTACACTGGGGTTAAGGGCTGAGTGTGTGGGCTCTTCTGAGCCTTGCTATTACAAGGAGATTCAGTTGTCTGAAAAAACGCGTTTATTTCGGGCTGAAAAACACGTTTTGAAAAGTGTCTTGTTACTGCCCCATAACTTACATGGGGTTGACCAAACTTGCAGAAACATGTTTATTTCTGCTGAAAAACACGTTTTGACACTTTCTGCACACTGGGGTTAAGGGCTGAGTGTGTGGGCACTTCTGAGCCTTGCTGTTACAAGTAGATTCAGTTGTCTGAAAAAACGCGTTTATTTCGGGCTGAAAAACACGTTTTGAAAAGTGTCTTGTTACTGCCCCATAACTTACATGGGGTTGACCAAACTTGCAGAAACATGTTTATTTCTGCTGAAAAACACGTTTTGACCCTTTCTGCACACTGGGGTTAAGGGCTGAGTGTGTGGGCACTTCTGAGCCTTGCTGTTACAAGTAGATTCAGTTGTCTGAAAAAACGCGTTTATTTCGGGCTGAAAAACACGTTTTGAAAAGTGTCTTGTTACTGCCCCATAACTTACATGGGGGTGACCAAACTTGCAGAAACATGTTTATTTCTGCTGAAAAACACGTTTGGACACTTTCTGCACACTGGGGTTAAGAGCTGAGTGTGTGGGGTCTTGTGAGCCTAGCAGTTACACTGAGATTCTGCTGTCTGAAAAAACGCGTTTATTTCGGGCTGAAAAACACGTTTTGAAAAGTGTCTTGTTACTGCCCCATAACTTACATGGGGTTGACCAAACTTGCAGAAACATGTTTATTTCTGCTGAAAAACACGTTTTGACCCTTTCTGCACACTGGGGTTAAGGGCTGAGTGTGTGGGCACTTCTGAGCCTTGCTGTTACAAGTAGATTCAGTTGTCTGAAAAAACGCGTTTATTTCGGGCTGAAAAACACGTTTTGAAAAGTGTCTTGTTACTGCCCCATAACTTACATGGGGTTGACCAAACTTGCAGAAACATGTTTATTTCTGCTGAAAAACACGTTTTGACACTTTCTGTACACTGGGGTTAAGGGCTGAGTGTGTGGGCTCTTCTGAGCCTTGCTATTACAAGGAGATTCAGTTGTCTGAAAAAACGCGTTTATTTCGGGCTGAAAAACACGTTTTGAAAAGTGTCTTGTTACTGCCCCATAACTTACATGGGGTTGACCAAACTTGCAGAAACATGTTTATTTCTGCTGAAAAACACGTTTTGACACTTTCTGCACACTGGGGTTAAGGGCTGAGTGTGTGGGCACTTCTGAGCCTTGCTGTTACAAGGAGATTCAGTTGTCTGAAAAAACGCGTTTATTTCGGGCTGAAAAACACGTTTTGAAAATTGTCTTGTTACTGCCCCATAACTTACATGGGGGTGACCAAACTTGCAGAAACATGTTTATTTCTGCTGAAAAACACGTTTGGACACTTTCTGCACACTGGGGTTAAGAGCTGAGATTGTGGGGTCTTCTGAGCCTAGCAGTTACACTGAGATTCTGCTGTCTGAAAAAACGCGTTTATTTCGGGCTGAAAAACACGTTTTGAAAAGTGTCTTGTTACTGCCCCATAACTTACATGGGGTTGACCAAACTTGCAGAAACATGTTTATTTCTGCTGAAAAACACGTTTTGACCCTTTCTGCACACTGGGGTTAAGGGCTGAGTGTGTGGGCACTTCTGAGCCTTGCTGTTACAAGTAGATTCAGTTGTCTGAAAAAACGCGTTTATTTCGGGCTGAAAAACACGTTTTGAAAAGTGTGATGTTACTGCCCCATAACTTACATGGGGTTGACCAAACTTGCAGAAACATGTTTATTTCTGCTGTAAAACACGTTTTGACACTTTCTGTACACTGGGGTTAAGGGCTGAGTGTGTGGGCTCTTCTGAGCCTTGCTATTACAAGGAGATTCAGTTGTCTGAAAAAACGCGTTTATTTCGGGCTGAAAAACACGTTTTGAAAAGTGTCTTGTTACTGCCCCATAACTTACATGGGGTTGACCAAACTTGCAGAAACATGTTTATTTCTGCTGAAAAACACGTTTTGACACTTTCTGCACACTGGGGTTAAGGGCTGAGTGTGTGGGCACTTCTGAGCCTTGCTGTTACAAGTAGATTCAGTTGTCTGAAAAAACGCGTTTATTTCGGGCTGAAAAACACGTTTTGAAAAGTGTCTTGTTACTGCCCCATAACTTACATGGGGTTGACCAAACTTGCAGAAACATGTTTATTTCTGCTGAAAAACACGTTTTGACCCTTTCTGCACACTGGGGTTAAGGGCTGAGTGTGTGGGCACTTCTGAGCCTTGCTGTTACAAGTAGATTCAGTTGTCTGAAAAAACGTGTTTATTTCGGGCTGAAAAACATGTTTTGAAAAGTGTGATGTTACTGCCCCATAACTTACATGGGGTTGACCAAACTTGCAGAAACATGTTTATTTCTGCTGGAAAACACGTTTTGACACTTTCTGTACACTGGGGTTAAGGGCTGAGTGTGTGGGCTCTTCTGAGCCTTACTATTACAAGGAGATTCAGTTGTCTGAAAAAACGCGTTTATTTCGGGCTGAAAAACAAGTTTTGAAGAGTGTCTTGTTACTGCCCCATAACTTACATGGGGTTGACCAAACTTGCAGAAACATGTTTATTTCTGCTGAAAAACACGTTTTGACACTTTCTGCACACTGGGGTTAAGGGCTGAGTGTGTGGGCACTTCTGAGCCTTGCTATTACAAGGAGATTCAGTTGTATGAAAAAACGCGTTTATTTCGGGCTGAAAAACACGTTTTGAAAAGTGTCTTGTTACTGCCCCATAACTTACATGGGGTTGACCAAACTTGCAGAAACATGTTTATTTCTGCTGAAAAACACGTTTGGACACTTTCTGTACACTGGGGTTAAGGGCTGAGTGTGTGGGCTCTTCTGAGCCTTACTATTACAAGGAGATTCAGTTGTCTGAAAAAACGCGTTTATTTCGGGCTGAAAAACACGTTTTGAAAAGTGTCTTGTTACTGCCCCATAACTTACATGGGGTTGACCAAACTTGCAGAAACATGTTTATTTCTGCTGGAAAACACGTTTTGACACTTTCTGTACACTGGGGTTAAGGGCTGAGTGTGTGGGCTCTTCTGAGCCTTGCTATTACAAGGAGATTCAGTTGTCTGAAAAAACGCGTTTATTTCGGGCTGAAAAACACGTTTTGAAAAGTGTCTTGTTACTGCCCCATAACTTACATGGGGGTGACCAAACTTGCAGAAACATGTTTATTTCTGCTGAAAAACACGTTTGGACACTTTCTGTACACTGGTGTTAAGGGCTGAGTGTGTGGGCTCTTCTGAGCCTTGCTATTACAAGGAGATTCAGTTGTCTGAAAAAACGCGTTTATTTCGGGCTGAAAAACACGTTTTGAAAAGTGTCTTGTTACTGCCCCATAACTTACATGGGGTTGACCAAACTTGCAGAAACATGTTTATTTCTGCTGAAAAACACGTTTTGACACTTTCTGCACACTGGGGTTAAGGGCTGAGTGTGTGGGCACTTCTGAGCCTTGCTGTTACAAGTAGATTCAGTTGTCTGAAAAAACGCGTTTATTTCGGGCTGAAAAACACGTTTTGAAAAGTGTGATGTTACTGCCCCATAACTTACATGGGGTTGACCAAACTTGCAGAAACATGTTTATTTCTGCTGGAAAACACGTTTTGACACTTTCTGTACACTGGGGTTAAGGGCTGAGTGTGTGGGCTCTTCTGAGCCTTGCTATTACAAGGAGATTCAGTTGTCTGAAAAAACGCGTTTATTTCGGGCTGAAAAACACGTTTTGAAAAGTGTCTTGTTACTGCCCCATAACTTACATGGGGTTGACCAAACTTGCAGAAACATGTTTATTTCTGCTGAAAAACACGTTTTGACCCTTTCTGCACACTGGGGTTAAGGGCTGAGTGTGTGGGCACTTCTGAGCCTTGCTGTTACAAGTAGATTCAGTTGTCTGAAAAAACGCGTTTATTTCGGGCTGAAAAACACGTTTTGAAAAGTGTCTTGTTACTGCCCCATAACTTACATGGGGTTGACCAAACTTGCAGAAACATGTTTATTTCTGCTGGAAAACACGTTTTGACACTTTCTGTACACTGGGGTTAAGGGCTGAGTGTGTGGGCTCTTCTGAGCCTTGCTATTACAAGGAGATTCAGTTGTCTGAAAAAACGCGTTTATTTCGGGCTGAAAAACACGTTTTGAAAAGTGTCTTGTTACTGCCCCATAACTTACATGGGGTTGACCAAACTTGCAGAAACATGTTTATTTCTGCTGGAAAACACGTTTTGACACTTTCTGCACACTGGGGTTAAGGGCTGAGGGTGTGGGCACTTCTGAGCCTTGCTGTTACAAGTAGATTCAGTTGTCTGAAAAAACGCGTTTATTTCGGGCTGAAAAACACGTTTTGAAAAGTGTGATGTTACTGCCCCATAACTTACATGGGGTTGACCAAACTTGCAGAAACATGTTTATTTCTGCTGGAAAACACGTTTTGACACTTTCTGTACACTGGGGTTAAGGGCTGAGTGTGTGGGCTCTTCTGAGCCTTGCTATTACAAGGGGATTCAGTTGTCTGAAAAAACGCGTTTATTTCGGGCTGAAAAACACGATTTGAAAAGTGTCTTGTTACTGCCCCATAACTTACATGGGGGTGATCAAACTTGCAGAAACATGTTTATTTCTGCTGAAAAACACGTTTGGACACTTTCTGTACACTGGTGTTAAGGGCTGAGTGTGTGGGCTCTTCTGAGCCTTGCTATTACAAGGAGATTCAGTTGTCTGAAAAAACGCGTTTATTTCGGGCTGAAAAACACGTTTTGAAAAGTGTCTTGTTACTGCCCCATAACTTACATGGGGGTGACCAAACTTGCAGAAACATGTTTATTTCTGCTGAAAAACACGTTTTGACACTTTCTGCACACTGGGGTTAAGGGCTGAGTATGTGGGCTCTTCTGAGCCTTGCTATTACAAGGAGATTCAGTTGTCTGAAAAAACGCGTTTATTTCGGGCTGAAAAACACGTTTTGAAAAGTGTCTTGTTACTGCCCCATAACTTACATGGGGTTGACCAAACTTGCAGAAACATGTTTATTTCTGCTGAAAAACACGTTTTGACCCTTTCTGCACACTGGGGTTAAGGGCTGAGTGTGTGGGCACTTCTGAGCCTTGCTGTTACAAGTAGATTCAGTTGTCTGAAAAAACGCGTTTATTTCGGGCTGAAAAACACGTTTTGAAAAGTGTCTTGTTACTGCCCCATAACTTACATGGGGGTGACCAAACTTGCAGAAACATGTTTATTTCTGCTGGAAAACACGTTTTGACACTTTCTGTACACTGGGGTTAAGGGCTGAGTGTGTGGGCTCTTCTGAGCCTTGCTATTACAAGGAGATTCAGTTGTCTGAAAAAACGCGTTTATTTCGGGCTGAAAAACACGTTTTGAAAAGTGTCTTGTTACTGCCCCATAACTTACATGGGGTTGACCAAACTTGCAGAAACATGTTTATTTCTGCTGGAAAACACGTTTTGACACTTTCTGTACACTGGGGTTAAGGGCTGAGTGTGTGGGCTCTTCTGAGCCTTGCTATTACAAGGGGATTCAGTTGTCTGAAAAAACGCGTTTATTTCGGGCTGAAAAACACGTTTTGAAAAGTGTCTTGTAACTGCCCCATAACTTACATGGGGGTGACCAAACTTGCAGAAACATGTTTATTTCTGCTGAAAAACACGTTTGGACACTTTCTGTACACTGGTGTTAAGGGCTGAGTGTGTGGGCTCTTCTGAGCCTTGCTATTACAAGGAGATTCAGTTGTCTGAAAAAACGCGTTTATTTCGGGCTGAAAAACACGTTTTGAAAAGTGTCTTGTTACTGCCCCATAACTTACATGGGGGTGACCAAACTTGCAGAAACATGTTTATTTCTGCTGAAAAACACGTTTGGACACTTTCTGCACACTGGGGTTAAGAGCTGAGTGTGTGGGGTCTTGTGAGCCTAGCAGTTACACTGAGATTCTGCTGTCTGAAAAAACGCGTTTATTTCGGGCTGAAAAACACGTTTTGAAAAGTGTCTTGTTACTGCCCCATAACTTACATGGGGTTGACCAAACTTGCAGAAACATGTTTATTTCTGCTGAAAAACACGTTTTGACCCTTTCTGCACACTGGGGTTAAGGGCTGAGTGTGTGGGCACTTCTGAGCCTTGCTGTTACAAGTAGATTCAGTTGTCTGAAAAAACGTATTTATTTCGGGCTGAAAAACATGTTTTGAAAAGTGTGATGTTACTGCCCCATAACTTACATGGGGTTGACCAAACTTGCAGAAACATGTTTATTTCTGCTGGAAAACACGTTTTGACACTTTCTGTACACTGGGGTTAAGGGCTGAGTGTGTGGGCTCTTCTGAGCCTTACTATTACAAGGAGATTCAGTTGTCTGAAAAAACGCGTTTATTTCGGGCTGAAAAACACGTTTTGAAATGTGTCTTGTTACTGCCCCATAACTTACATGGGGTTGACCAAACTTGCAGAAACATGTTTATTTCTGCTGAAAAACACGTTTTGACACTTTCTGCACACTGGGGTTAAGGGCTGAGTGTGTGGGCACTTCTGAGCCTTGCTGTTACAAGTAGATTCAGTTGTCTGAAAAAACGCGTTTATTTCGGGCTGAAAAACACGTTTTGAAAAGTGTCTTGTTACTGCCCCATAACTTACATGGGGTTGACCAAACTTGCAGAAACATGTTTATTTCTGCTGAAAAACACGTTTTGACCCTTTCTGCACACTGGGGTTAAGGGCTGAGTGTGTGGGCACTTCTGAGCCTTGCTGTTACAAGTAGATTCAGTTGTCTGAAAAAACGTGTTTATTTCGGGCTGAAAAACATGTTTTGAAAAGTGTGATGTTACTGCCCCATAACTTACATGGGGTTGACCAAACTTGCAGAAACATGTTTATTTCTGCTGGAAAACACGTTTTGACACTTTCTGTACACTGGGGTTAAGGGCTGAGTGTGTGGGCTCTTCTGAGCCTTACTATTACAAGGAGATTCAGTTGTCTGAAAAAACGCGTTTATTTCGGGCTGAAAAACAAGTTTTGAAGAGTGTCTTGTTACTGCCCCATAACTTACATGGGGTTGACCAAACTTGCAGAAACATGTTTATTTCTGCTGAAAAACACGTTTTGACACTTTCTGCACACTGGGGTTAAGGGCTGAGTGTGTGGGCACTTCTGAGCCTTGCTATTACAAGGAGATTCAGTTGTATGAAAAAACGCGTTTATTTCGGGCTGAAAAACACGTTTTGAAAAGTGTCTTGTTACTGCCCCATAACTTACATGGGGTTGACCAAACTTGCAGAAACATGTTTATTTCTGCTGAAAAACACGTTTGGACACTTTCTGTACACTGGGGTTAAGGGCTGAGTGTGTGGGCTCTTCTGAGCCTTACTATTACAAGGAGATTCAGTTGTCTGAAAAAACGCGTTTATTTCGGGCTGAAAAACACGTTTGGAAAAGTGTCTTGTTACTGCCCCATAACTTACATGGGGTTGACCAAACTTGCAGAAACATGTTTATTTCTGCTGGAAAACACGTTTTGACACTTTCTGTACACTGGGGTTAAGGGCTGAGTGTGTGGGCTCTTCTGAGCCTTGCTATTACAAGGAGATTCAGTTGTCTGAAAAAACGCGTTTATTTCGGGCTGAAAAACACGTTTTGAAAAGTGTCTTGTTACTGCCCCATAACTTACATGGGGGTGACCAAACTTGCAGAAACATGTTTATTTCTGCTGAAAAACACGTTTGGACACTTTCTGTACACTGGTGTTAAGGGCTGAGTGTGTGGGCTCTTCTGAGCCTTGCTATTACAAGGAGATTCAGTTGTCTGAAAAAACGCGTTTATTTCGGGCTGAAAAACACGTTTTGAAAAGTGTCTTGTTACTGCCCCATAACTTACATGGGGTTGACCAAACTTGCAGAAACATGTTTATTTCTGCTGAAAAACACGTTTTGACACTTTCTGCACACTGGGGTTAAGGGCTGAGTGTGTGGGCACTTCTGAGCCTTGCTGTTACAAGTAGATTCAGTTGTCTGAAAAAACGCGTTTATTTCGGGCTGAAAAACACGTTTTGAAAAGTGTGATGTTACTGCCCCATAACTTACATGGGGTTGACCAAACTTGCAGAAACATGTTTATTTCTGCTGGAAAACACGTTTTGACACTTTCTGTACACTGGGGTTAAGGGCTGAGTGTGTGGGCTCTTCTGAGCCTTGCTATTACAAGGAGATTCAGTTGTCTGAAAAAACGCGTTTATTTCGGGCTGAAAAACACGTTTTGAAAAGTGTCTTGTTACTGCCCCATAACTTACATGGGGTTGACCAAACTTGCAGAAACATGTTTATTTCTGCTGAAAAACACGTTTTGACCCTTTCTGCACACTGGGGTTAAGGGCTGAGTGTGTGGGCACTTCTGAGCCTTGCTGTTACAAGTAGATTCAGTTGTCTGAAAAAACGCGTTTATTTCGGGCTGAAAAACACGTTTTGAAAAGTGTCTTGTTACTGCCCCATAACTTACATGGGGTTGACCAAACTTGCAGAAACATGTTTATTTCTGCTGGAAAACACGTTTTGACACTTTCTGTACACTGGGGTTAAGGGCTGAGTGTGTGGGCTCTTCTGAGCCTTGCTATTACAAGGAGATTCAGTTGTCTGAAAAAACGCGTTTATTTCGGGCTGAAAAACACGTTTTGAAAAGTGTCTTGTTACTGCCCCATAACTTACATGGGGTTGACCAAACTTGCAGAAACATGTTTATTTCTGCTGGAAAACACGTTTTGACACTTTCTGCACACTGGGGTTAAGGGCTGAGGGTGTGGGCACTTCTGAGCCTTGCTGTTACAAGTAGATTCAGTTGTCTGAAAAAACGCGTTTATTTCGGGCTGAAAAACACGTTTTGAAAAGTGTGATGTTACTGCCCCATAACTTACATGGGGTTGACCAAACTTGCAGAAACATGTTTATTTCTGCTGGAAAACACGTTTTGACACTTTCTGTACACTGGGGTTAAGGGCTGAGTGTGTGGGCTCTTCTGAGCCTTGCTATTACAAGGGGATTCAGTTGTCTGAAAAAACGCGTTTATTTCGGGCTGAAAAACACGATTTGAAAAGTGTCTTGTTACTGCCCCATAACTTACATGGGGGTGATCAAACTTGCAGAAACATGTTTATTTCTGCTGAAAAACACGTTTGGACACTTTCTGTACACTGGTGTTAAGGGCTGAGTGTGTGGGCTCTTCTGAGCCTTGCTATTACAAGGAGATTCAGTTGTCTGAAAAAACGCGTTTATTTCGGGCTGAAAAACACGTTTTGAAAAGTGTCTTGTTACTGCCCCATAACTTACATGGGGGTGACCAAACTTGCAGAAACATGTTTATTTCTGCTGAAAAACACGTTTTGACACTTTCTGCACACTGGGGTTAAGGGCTGAGTGTGTGGGCACTTCTGAGCCTTGCTGTTACAAGTAGATTCAGTTGTCTGAAATAACGCGTTTATTTCGGGCTGAAAAACACGTTTTGAAAAGTGTGATGTTACTGCCCCATAATTTACATGGGGTTGACCAAACTTGCAGAAACATGTTTATTTCTGCTGGAAAACACGTTTTGACACTTTCTGTACACTGGGGTTAAGGGCTGAGTGTGTGGGCTCTTCTGAGCCTTGCTATTACAAGGAGATTCAGTTGTCTGAAAAAAACGCGTTTATTTCGGGCTGAAAAACACGTTTTGAAAAGTGTCTTGTTACTGCCCCATAACTTACATGGGGTTGACCAAACTTGCAGAAACATGTTTATTTCTGCTGAAAAACACGTTTTGACCCTTTCTGCACACTGGGGTTAAGGGCTGAGTGTGTGGGCACTTCTGAGCCTTGCTGTTACAAGTAGATTCAGTTGTCTGAAAAAACGCGTTTATTTCGGGCTGAAAAACACGTTTTGAAAAGTGTCTTGTTACTGCCCCATAACTTACATGGGGGTGACCAAACTTGCAGAAACATGTTTATTTCTGCTGGAAAACACGTTTTGACACTTTCTGTACACTGGGGTTAAGGGCTGAGTGTGTGGGCTCTTCTGAGCCTTGCTATTACAAGGAGATTCAGTTGTCTGAAAAAACGCGTTTATTTCGGGCTGAAAAACACGTTTTGAAAAGTGTCTTGTTACTGCCCCATAACTTACATGGGGTTGACCAAACTTGCAGAAACATGTTTATTTCTGCTGGAAAACACGTTTTGACACTTTCTGTACACTGGGGTTAAGGGCTGAGTGTGTGGGCTCTTCTGAGCCTTACTATTACAAGGAGATTCAGTTGTCTGAAAAAACGCGTTTATTTCGGGCTGAAAAACACGTTTTGAAATGTGTCTTGTTACTGCCCCATAACTTACATGGGGTTGACCAAACTTGCAGAAACATGTTTATTTCTGCTGAAAAACACGTTTTGACCCTTTCTGCACACTGGGGTTAAGGGCTGAGTGTGTGGGCACTTCTGAGCCTTGCTGTTACAAGTAGATTCAGTTGTCTGAAAAAACGCGTTTATTTCGGGCTGAAAAACACGTTTTGAAAAGTGTGATGTTACTGCCCCATAACTTACATGGGGTTGACCAAACTTGCAGAAACATGTTTATTTCTGCTGAAAAACACGTTTTGACACTTTCTGCACACTGGGGTTAAGGGCTGAGTGTGTGGGCACTTCTGAGCCTTGCTATTACAAGGAGATTCAGTTGTATGAAAAAACGCGTTTATTTCGGGCTGAAAAACACGTTTTGAAAAGTGTCTTGTTACTGCCCCATAACTTACATGGGGTTGACCAAACTTGCAGAAACATGTTTATTTCTGCTGGAAAACACGTTTTGACACTTTCTGTACACTGGGGTTAAGGGCTGAGTGTGTGGGCTCTTCTGAGCCTTGCTATTACAAGGAGATTCAGTTGTCTGAAAAAACGCGTTTATTTCGGGCTGAAAAACACGTTTTGAAAAGTGTCTTGTTACTGCCCCATAACTTACATGGGGGTGACCAAACTTGCAGAAACATGTTTATTTCTGCTGAAAAACACGTTTGGACACTTTCTGTACACTGGGGTTAAGGGCTGAGTGTGTGGGCTCTTCTGAGCCTTACTATTACAAGGAGATTCAGTTGTCTGAAAAAACGCGTTTATTTCGGGCTGAAAAACACGTTTTGAAAAGTGTCTTGTTACCGCCCCATAACTTACATGGGGTTGACCAAACTTGCAGAAACATGTTTATTTCTGCTGAAAAACACGTTTTGACCCTTTCTGCACACTGGGGTTAAGGGCTGAGTGTGTGGGCACTTCTGAGCCTTGCTGTTACAAGTAGATTCAGTTGTCTGAAAAAACGCGTTTATTTCGGGCTGAAAAACACGTTTTGAAAAGTGTCTTGTTACTGCCCCATAACTTACATGGGGTTGACCAAACTTGCAGAAACATGTTTATTTCTGCTGAAAAACACGTTTTGACACTTTCTGCACACTGGGGTTAAGGGCTGAGTGTGTGGGCACTTCTGAGCCTTGCTGTTACAAGTAGATTCAGTTGTCTGAAAAAACGCGTTTATTTCGGGCTGAAAAACACGTTTTGAAAAGTGTGATGTTACTGCCCCATAACTTACATGGGGTTGACCAAACTTGCAGAAACATGTTTATTTCTGCTGAAAAACACGTTTTGACACTTTCTGCACACTGGGGTTAAGGGCTGAGTGTGTGGGCACTTCTGAGCCTTGCTGTTACAAGTAGATTCAGTTGTCTGAAAAAACGCGTTTATTTCGGGCTGAAAAACACGTTTTGAAAAGTGTCTTGTTACTGCCCCATAACTTACATGGGGTTGACCAAACTTGCAGAAACATGTTTATTTCTGCTGAAAAACACGTTTTGACCCTTTCTGCACACTGGGGTTAAGGGCTGAGTGTGTGGGCACTTCTGAGCCTTGCTATTACAAGGAGATTCAGTTGTATGAAAAAACGCGTTTATTTCGGGCTGAAAAACACGTTTTGAAAAGTGTCTTGTTACTGCCCCATAACTTACATGGGGTTGACCAAACTTGCAGAAACATGTTTATTTCTGCTGGAAAACACGTTTTGACACTTTCTGTACACTGGGGTTAAGGGCTGAGTGTGTGGGCTCTTCTGAGCCTTGCTATTACAAGGAGATTCAGTTGTCTGAAAAAACGCGTTTATTTCGGGCTGAAAAACACGTTTTGAAAAGTGTCTTGTTACTGCCCCATAACTTACATGGGGCTGACCAAACTTGCAGAAACATGTTTATTTCTGCTGAAAAACACGTTTGGACACTTTCTGCACACTGGGGTTAAGAGCTGAGTGTGTGGGGTCTTGTGAGCCTAGCAGTTACACTGAGATTCTGCTGTCTGAAAAAACGCGTTTATTTCGGGCTGAAAAACACGTTTTGAAAAGTGTCTTGTTACTGCCCCATAACTTACATGGGGTTGACCAAACTTGCAGAAACATGTTTATTTCTGCTGAAAAACACGTTTTGACCCTTTCTGCACACTGGGGTTAAGGGCTGAGTGTGTGGGCACTTCTGAGCCTTGCTGTTACAAGTAGATTCAGTTGTCTGAAAAAACGCGTTTATTTCGGGCTGAAAAACATGTTTTGAAAAGTGTGATGTTACTGCCCCATAACTTACATGGGGTTGACCAAACTTGCAGAAACATGTTTATTTCTGCTGGAAAACACGTTTTGACACTTTCTGTACACTGGGGTTAAGGGCTGAGTGTGTGGGCTCTTCTGAGCCTTACTATTACAAGGAGATTCAGTTGTCTGAAAAAACGCGTTTATTTCGGGCTGAAAAACACGTTTTGAAAAGTGTCTTGTTACTGCCCCATAACTTACATGGGGTTGACCAAACTTGCAGAAACATGTTTATTTCTGCTGAAAAACACGTTTTGACCCTTTCTGCACACTGGGGTTAAGGGCTGAGTGTGTGGGCACTTCTGAGCCTTGCTGTTACAAGTAGATTCAGTTGTCTGAAAAAACGCGTTTATTTCGGGCTGAAAAACACGTTTTGAAAAGTGTGATGTTACTGCCCCATAACTTACATGGGGTTGACCAAACTTGCAGAAACATGTTTATTTCTGCTGAAAAACACGTTTTGACACTTTCTGCACACTGGGGTTAAGGGCTGAGTGTGTGGGCACTTCTGAGCCTTGCTATTACAAGGAGATTCAGTTGTATGAAAAAACGCGTTTATTTCGGGCTGAAAAACACGTTTTGAAAAGTGTCTTGTTACTGCCCCATAACTTACATGGGGTTGACCAAACTTGCAGAAACATGTTTATTTCTGCTGGAAAACACGTTTTGACACTTTCTGTACACTGGGGTTAAGGGCTGAGTGTGTGGGCTCTTCTGAGCCTTGCTATTACAAGGAGATTCAGTTGTCTGAAAAAACGCGTTTATTTCGGGCTGAAAAACACGTTTTGAAAAGTGTCTTGTTACTGCCCCATAACTTACATGGGGGTGACCAAACTTGCAGAAACATGTTTATTTCTGCTGAAAAACACGTTTGGACACTTTCTGTACACTGGGGTTAAGGGCTGAGTGTGTGGGCTCTTCTGAACCTTACTATTACAAGGAGATTCAGTTGTCTGAAAAAACGCGTTTATTTCGGGCTGAAAAACACGTTTTGAAAAGTGTCTTGTTACTGCCCCATAACTTACATGGGGTTGACCAAACTTGCAGAAACATGTTTATTTCTGCTGAAAAACACGTTTTGACCCTTTCTGCACACTGGGGTTAAGGGCTGAGTGTGTGGGCACTTCTGAGCCTTGCTGTTACAAGTAGATTCAGTTGTCTGAAAAAACGCGTTTATTTCGGGCTGAAAAACACGTTTTGAAAAGTGTCTTGTTACTGCCCCATAACTTACATGGGGGTGACCAAACTTGCAGAAACATGTTTATTTCTGCTGAAAAACACGTTTTGACACTTTCTGTACACTGGGGTTAAGGGCTGAGTGTGTGGGCTCTTCTGAGCCTTGCTATTACAAGGAGATTCAGTTGTCTGAAAAAACGCGTTTATTTCGGGCTGAAAAACACGTTTTGAAAAGTGTCTTGTTACTGCCCCATAACTTACA
Organism: Lepisosteus oculatus; assembly: GCF_040954835.1. Lineage (NCBI taxonomy): Eukaryota > Metazoa > Chordata > Actinopteri > Semionotiformes > Lepisosteidae > Lepisosteus > Lepisosteus oculatus. Next base: position 44,246 of record NW_027167994.1, read on the forward strand.
TGGGGTTGACCAAACTTGCAGAAACATGTTTATTTCTGCTGAAAAACACGTTTTGACACTTTCTGCACACTGGGGTTAAGGGCTGAGTGTGTGGGCACTTCTGAGCCTTGCTGTTACAAGTAGATTCAGTTGTCTGAAAAAACGCGTTTATTTCGGGCTGAAAAACACGTTTTGAAAAGTGTCTTGTTACTGCCCCATAACTTACATGGGGTTGACCAAACTTGCAGAAACATGTTTATTTCTGCTGAAAAACACGTTTGGACACTTTCTGTACACTGGTGTTAAGGGCTGAGTGTGTGGGCTCTTCTGAGCCTTGCTATTACAAGGAGATTCAGTTGTCTGAAAAAACGCGTTTATTTCGGGCTGAAAAACACGTTTTGAAAAGTGTCTTGTTACTGCCCCATAACTTACATGGGGTTGACCAAACTTGCAGAAACATGTTTATTTCTGCTGAAAAACACGTTTTGACACTTTCTGCACACTGGGGTTAAGGGCTGAGTGTGTGGGCACTTCTGAGCCTTGCTGTTACAAGTAGATTCAGTTGTCTGAAAAAACGCGTTTATTTCGGGCTGAAAAACACGTTTTGAAAAGTGTGATGTTACTGCCCCATAACTTACATGGGGTTGACCAAACTTGCAGAAACATGTTTATTTCTGCTGGAAAACACGTTTTGACACTTTCTGTACACTGGGGTTAAGGGCTGAGTGTGTGGGCTCTTCTGAGCCTTGCTATTACAAGGAGATTCAGTTGTCTGAAAAAACGCGTTTATTTCGGGCTGAAAAACACGTTTTGAAAAGTGTCTTGTTACTGCCCCATAACTTACATGGGGTTGACCAAACTTGCAGAAACATGTTTATTTCTGCTGAAAAACACGTTTTGACCCTTTCTGCACACTGGGGTTAAGGGCTGAGTGTGTGGGCACTTCTGAGCCTTGCTGTTACAAGTAGATTCAGTTGTCTGAAAAAACGCGTTTATTTCGGGCTGAAAAACACGTTTTGAAAAGTGTCTTGTTACTGCCCCATAACTTACATGGGGGTGACCAAACTTGCAGAAACATGTTTATTTCTGCTGGAAAACACGTTTTGACACTTTCTGTACACTGGGGTTAAGGGCTGAGTGTGTGGGCTCTTCTGAGCCTTGCTATTACAAGGAGATTCAGTTGTCTGAAAAAACGCGTTTATTTCGGGCTGAAAAACACGTTTTGAAAAGTGTCTTGTTACTGCCCCATAACTTACATGGGGGTGACCAAACTTGCAGAAACATGTTTATTTCTGCTGAAAAACACGTTTGGACACTTTCTGCACACTGGGGTTAAGAGCTGAGTGTGTGGGGTCTTCTGAGCCTAGCAGTTACACTGAGATTCTGCTGTCTGAAAAAACGCGTTTATTTCGGGCTGAAAAACACGTTTTGAAAAGTGTCTTGTTACTGCCCCATAACTTACATGGGGTTGACCAAACTTGCAGAAACATGTTTATTTCTGCTGAAAAACACGTTTTGACCCTTTCTGCACACTGGGGTTAAGGGCTGAGTGTGTGGGCACTTCTGAGCCTTGCTGTTACAAGTAGATTCAGTTGTCTGAAAAAACGCGTTTATTTCGGGCTGAAAAACACGTTTTGAAAAGTGTGATGTTACTGCCCCATAACTTACATGGGGTTGACCAAACTTGCAGAAACATGTTTATTTCTGCTGGAAAACACGTTTTGACACTTTCTGTACACTGGGGTTAAGGGCTGAGTGTGTGGGCTCTTCTGAGCCTTGCTATTACAAGGAGATTCAGTTGTCTGAAAAAACGCGTTTATTTCGAGCTGAAAAACACGTTTTGAAAAGTGTCTTGTTACTGCCCCATAACTTACATGGGGGTGACCAAACTTGCAGAAACATGTTTATTTCTGCTGGAAAACACGTTTTGACACTTTCTGTACACTGGGGTTAAGGGCTGAGTGTGTGGGCTCTTCTGAGCCTTGCTATTACAAGGAGATTCAGTTGTCTGAAAAAACGCGTTTATTTCGGGCTGAAAAACACGTTTTGAAAAGTGTCTTGTTACTGCCCCATAACTTACATGGGGTTGACCAAACTTGCAGAAACATGTTTATTTCTGCTGGAAAACACGTTTTGACACTTTCTGCACACTGGGGTTAAGGGCTGAGTGTGTGGGCACTTCTGAGCCTTGCTGTTACAAGTAGATTCAGTTGTCTGAAAAAACGCGTTTATTTCGGGCTGAAAAACACGTTTTGAAAAGTGTCTTGTTACTGCCCCATAACTTACATGGGGTTGACCAAACTTGCAGAAACATGTTTATTTCTGCTGAAAAACACGTTTTGACCCTTTCTGCACACTGGGGTTAAGGGCTGAGTGTGTGGGCACTTCTGAGCCTTGCTGTTACAAGTAAATTCAGTTGTCTGAAAAAACGCGTTTATTTCGGGCTGAAAAACACGTTTTGAAAAGTGTGATGTTACTGCCCCATAACTTACATGGGGTTGACCAAACTTGCAGAAACATGTTTATTTCTTCTGAAAAACACGTTTTGACACTTTCTGTACACTGGGGTTAAGGGCTGAGTGTGTGGGCTCTTCTGAGCCTTGCTATTACAAGGGGATTCAGTTGTCTGAAAAAACGCGTTTATTTCGGGCTGAAAAACACGTTTTGAAAAGTGTCTTGTTACTGCCCCATAACTTACATGGGGGTGATCAAACTTGCAGAAACATGTTTATTTCTGCTGAAAAACACGTTTGGACACTTTCTGTACACTGGTGTTAAGGGCTGAGTGTGTGGGCTCTTCTGAGCCTTGCTATTACAAGGAGATTCAGTTGTCTGAAAAAACGCGTTTATTTCGGGCTGAAAAACACGTTTTGAAAAGTGTCTTGTTACTGCCCCATAACTTACATGGGGGTGACCAAACTTGCAGAAACATGTTTATTTCTGCTGAAAAACACGTTTTGACACTTTCTGCACACTGGGGTTAAGGGCTGAGTGTGTGGGCACTTCTGAGCCTTGCTGTTACAAGTAGATTCAGTTGTCTGAAAAAACGCGTTTATTTCGGGCTGAAAAACACGTTTTGAAAAGTGTGATGTTACTGCCCCATAACTTACATGGGGTTGACCAAACTTGCAGAAACATGTTTATTTCTGCTGGAAAACACGTTTTGACACTTTCTGTACACTGGGGTTAAGGGCTGAGTGTGTGGGCTCTTCTGAGCCTTGCTATTACAAGGAGATTCAGTTGTCTGAAAAAACGCGTTTATTTCGCGCTGAAAAACACGTTTTGAAAAGTGTCTTGTTACTGCCCCATAACTTACATGGGGTTGACCAAACTTGCAGAAACATGTTTATTTCTGCTGAAAAACACGTTTTGACCCTTTCTGCACACTGGGGTTAAGGGCTGAGTGTGTGGGCACTTCTGAGCCTTGCTGTTACAAGTAGATTCAGTTGTCTGAAAAAACGCGTTTATTTCGGGCTGAAAAACACGTTTTGAAAAGTGTCTTGTTACTGCCCCATAACTTACATGGGGGTGACCAAACTTGCAGAAACATGTTTATTTCTGCTGGAAAACACGTTTTGACACTTTCTGTACACTGGGGTTAAGGGCTGAGTGTGTGGGCTCTTCTGAGCCTTGCTATTACAAGGAGATTCAGTTGTCTGAAAAAACGCGTTTATTTCGGGCTGAAAAACACGTTTTGAAAAGTGTCTTGTTACTGCCCCATAACTTACATGGGGGTGACCAAACTTGCAGAAACATGTTTATTTCTGCTGGAAAACACGTTTTGACACTTTCTGTACACTGGGGTTAAGGGCTGAGTGTGTGGGCTCTTCTGAGCCTTGCTATTACAAGGGGATTCAGTTGTCTGAAAAAACGCGTTTATTTCGGGCTGAAAAACACGTTTTGAAAAGTGTCTTGTAACTGCCCCATAACTTACATGGGGGTGACCAAACTTGCAGAAACATGTTTATTTCTGCTGAAAAACACGTTTGGACACTTTCTGTACACTGGTGTTAAGGGCTGAGTGTGTGGGCACTTCTGAGCCTTGCTGTTACAAGTAGATTCAGTTGTCTGAAAAAACGTGTTTATTTCGGGCTGAAAAACATGTTTTGAAAAGTGTGATGTTACTGCCCCATAACTTACATGGGGTTGACCAAACTTGCAGAAACATGTTTATTTCTGCTGGAAAACACGTTTTGACACTTTCTGTACACTGGGGTTAAGGGCTGAGTGTGTGGGCTCTTCTGAGCCTTACTATTACAAGGAGATTCAGTTGTCTGAAAAAACGCGTTTATTTCGGGCTGAAAAACAAGTTTTGAAGAGTGTCTTGTTACTGCCCCATAACTTACATGGGGTTGACCAAACTTGCAGAAACATGTTTATTTCTGCTGAAAAACACGTTTTGACACTTTCTGCACACTGGGGTTAAGGGCTGAGTGTGTGGGCACTTCTGAGCCTTGCTATTACAAGGAGATTCAGTTGTATGAAAAAACGCGTTTATTTCGGGCTGAAAAACACGTTTTGAAAAGTGTCTTGTTACTGCCCCATAACTTACATGGGGTTGACCAAACTTGCAGAAACATGTTTATTTCTGCTGAAAAACACGTTTGGACACTTTCTGTACACTGGGGTTAAGGGCTGAGTGTGTGGGCTCTTCTGAGCCTTACTATTACAAGGAGATTCAGTTGTCTGAAAAAACGCGTTTATTTCGGGCTGAAAAACACGTTTTGAAAAGTGTCTTGTTACTGCCCCATAACTTACATGGGGTTGACCAAACTTGCAGAAACATGTTTATTTCTGCTGGAAAACACGTTTTGACACTTTCTGTACACTGGGGTTAAGGGCTGAGTGTGTGGGCTCTTCTGAGCCTTGCTATTACAAGGAGATTCAGTTGTCTGAAAAAACGCGTTTATTTCGGGCTGAAAAACACGTTTTGAAAAGTGTCTTGTTACTGCCCCATAACTTACATGGGGGTGACCAAACTTGCAGAAACATGTTTATTTCTGCTGAAAAACACGTTTGGACACTTTCTGTACACTGGTGTTAAGGGCTGAGTGTGTGGGCTCTTCTGAGCCTTGCTATTACAAGGAGATTCAGTTGTCTGAAAAAACGCGTTTATTTCGGGCTGAAAAACACGTTTTGAAAAGTGTCTTGTTACTGCCCCATAACTTACATGGGGTTGACTAAACTTGCAGAAACATGTTTATTTCTGCTGAAAAACACGTTTTGACACTTTCTGCACACTGGGGTTAAGGGCTGAGTGTGTGGGCACTTCTGAGCCTTGCTGTTACAAGTAGATTCAGTTGTCTGAAAAAACGCGTTTATTTCGGGCTGAAAAACACGTTTTGAAAAGTGTGATGTTACTGCCCCATAACTTACATGGGGTTGACCAAACTTGCAGAAACATGTTTATTTCTGCTGGAAAACACGTTTTGACACTTTCTGTACACTGGGGTTAAGGGCTGAGTGTGTGGGCTCTTCTGAGCCTTGCTATTACAAGGAGATTCAGTTGTCTGAAAAAACGCGTTTATTTCGGGCTGAAAAACACGTTTTGAAAAGTGTCTTGTTACTGCCCCATAACTTACATGGGGTTGACCAAACTTGCAGAAACATGTTTATTTCTGCTGAAAAACACGTTTTGACCCTTTCTGCACACTGGGGTTAAGGGCTGAGTGTGTGGGCACTTCTGAGCCTTGCTGTTACAAGTAGATTCAGTTGTCTGAAAAAACGCGTTTATTTCGGGCTGAAAAACACGTTTTGAAAAGTGTCTTGTTACTGCCCCATAACTTACATGGGGTTGACCAAACTTGCAGAAACATGTTTATTTCTGCTGGAAAACACGTTTTGACACTTTCTGTACACTGGGGTTAAGGGCTGAGTGTGTGGGCTCTTCTGAGCCTTGCTATTACAAGGAGATTCAGTTGTCTGAAAAAACGCGTTTATTTCGGGCTGAAAAACACGTTTTGAAAAGTGTCTTGTTACTGCCCCATAACTTACATGGGGGTGACCAAACTTGCAGAAACATGTTTATTTCTGCTGAAAAACACGTTTGGACACTTTCTGTACACTGGGGTTAAGGGCTGAGTGTGTGGGCTCTTCTGAGCCTTACTATTACAAGGAGATTCAGTTGTCTGAAAAAACGCGTTTATTTCGGGCTGAAAAACACGTTTTGAAAAGTGTCTTGTTACTGCCCCATAACTTACATGGGGTTGACCAAACTTGCAGAAACATGTTTATTTCTGCTGGAAAACACGTTTTGACACTTTCTGCACACTGGGGTTAAGGGCTGAGGGTGTGGGCACTTCTGAGCCTTGCTGTTACAAGTAGATTCAGTTGTCTGAAAAAACGCGTTTATTTCGGGCTGAAAAACACGTTTTGAAAAGTGTGATGTTACTGCCCCATAACTTACATGGGGTTGACCAAACTTGCAGAAACATGTTTATTTCTGCTGGAAAACACGTTTTGACACTTTCTGTACACTGGGGTTAAGGGCTGAGTGTGTGGGCTCTTCTGAGCCTTGCTATTACAAGGGGATTCAGTTGTCTGAAAAAACGCGTTTATTTCGGGCTGAAAAACACGATTTGAAAAGTGTCTTGTTACTGCCCCATAACTTACATGGGGGTGATCAAACTTGCAGAAACATGTTTATTTCTGCTGAAAAACACGTTTGGACACTTTCTGTACACTGGTGTTAAGGGCTGAGTGTGTGGGCTCTTCTGAGCCTTGCTATTACAAGGAGATTCAGTTGTCTGAAAAAACGCGTTTGTTTCGGGCTGAAAAACACGTTTTGAAAAGTGTCTTGTTACTGCCCCATAACTTACATGGGGGTGACCAAACTTGCAGAAACATGTTTATTTCTGCTGAAAAACACGTTTTGACACTTTCTGCACACTGGGGTTAAGGGCTGAGTGTGTGGGCACTTCTGAGCCTTGCTGTTACAAGTAGATTCAGTTGTCTGAAATAACGCGTTTATTTCGGGCTGAAAAACACGTTTTGAAAAGTGTGATGTTACTGCCCCATAATTTACATGGGGTTGACCAAACTTGCAGAAACATGTTTATTTCTGCTGGAAAACACGTTTTGACACTTTCTGTACACTGGGGTTAAGGGCTGAGTGTGTGGGCTCTTCTGAGCCTTGCTATTACAAGGAGATTCAGTTGTCTGAAAAAACGCGTTTATTTCGGGCTGAAAAACACGTTTTGAAAAGTGTCTTGTTACTGCCCCATAACTTACATGGGGTTGACCAAACTTGCAGAAACATGTTTATTTCTGCTGAAAAACACGTTTTGACCCTTTCTGCACACTGGGGTTAAGGGCTGAGTGTGTGGGCACTTCTGAGCCTTGCTGTTACAAGTAGATTCAGTTGTCTGAAAAAACGCGTTTATTTCGGGCTGAAAAACACGTTTTGAAAAGTGTCTTGTTACTGCCCCATAACTTACATGGGGGTGACCAAACTTGCAGAAACATGTTTATTTCTGCTGGAAAACACGTTTTGACACTTTCTGTACACTGGGGTTAAGGGCTGAGTGTGTGGGCTCTTCTGAGCCTTGCTATTACAAGGAGATTCAGTTGTCTGAAAAAACGCGTTTATTTCGGGCTGAAAAACACGTTTTGAAAAGTGTCTTGTTACTGCCCCATAACTTACATGGGGTTGACCAAACTTGCAGAAACATGTTTATTTCTGCTGGAAAACACGTTTTGACACTTTCTGTACACTGGGGTTAAGGGCTGAGTGTGTGGGCTCTTCTGAGCCTTGCTATTACAAGGGGATTCAGTTGTCTGAAAAAACGCGTTTATTTCGGGCTGAAAAACACGTTTTGAAAAGTGTCTTGTAACTGCCCCATAACTTACATGGGGGTGACCAAACTTGCAGAAACATGTTTATTTCTGCTGAAAAACACGTTTGGACACTTTCTGTACACTGGTGTTAAGGGCTGAGTGTGTGGGCTCTTCTGAGCCTTGCTATTACAAGGAGATTCAGTTGTCTGAAAAAACGCGTTTATTTCGGGCTGAAAAACACGTTTTGAAAAGTGTCTTGTTACTGCCCCATAACTTACATGGGGGTGACCAAACTTGCAGAAACATGTTTATTTCTGCTGAAAAACACGTTTGGACACTTTCTGTACACTGGGGTTAAGGGCTGAGTGTGTGGGCTCTTCTGAGCCTTACTATTACAAGGAGATTCAGTTGTCTGAAAAAACGCGTTTATTTCGGGCTGAAAAACACGTTTTGAAAAGTGTCTTGTTACTGCCCCATAACTTACATGGGGTTGACCAAACTTGCAGAAACATGTTTATTTCTGCTGGAAAACACGTTTTGACACTTTCTGCACACTGGGGTTAAGGGCTGAGGGTGTGGGCACTTCTGAGCCTTGCTGTTACAAGTAGATTCAGTTGTCTGAAAAAACGCGTTTATTTCGGGCTGAAAAACACGTTTTGAAAAGTGTGATGTTACTGCCCCATAACTTACATGGGGTTGACCAAACTTGCAGAAACATGTTTATTTCTGCTGGAAAACACGTTTTGACACTTTCTGTACACTGGGGTTAAGGGCTGAGTGTGTGGGCTCTTCTGAGCCTTGCTATTACAAGGGGATTCAGTTGTCTGAAAAAACGCGTTTATTTCGGGCTGAAAAACACGATTTGAAAAGTGTCTTGTTACTGCCCCATAACTTACATGGGGGTGATCAAACTTGCAGAAACATGTTTATTTCTGCTGAAAAACACGTTTGGACACTTTCTGTACACTGGTGTTAAGGGCTGAGTGTGTGGGCTCTTCTGAGCCTTGCTATTACAAGGAGATTCAGTTGTCTGAAAAAACGCGTTTATTTCGGGCTGAAAAACACGTTTTGAAAAGTGTCTTGTTACTGCCCCATAACTTACATGGGGGTGACCAAACTTGCAGAAACATGTTTATTTCTGCTGAAAAACACGTTTTGACACTTTCTGCACACTGGGGTTAAGGGCTGAGTGTGTGGGCACTTCTGAGCCTTGCTGTTACAAGTAGATTCAGTTGTCTGAAATAACGCGTTTATTTCGGGCTGAAAAACACGTTTTGAAAAGTGTGATGTTACTGCCCCATAATTTACATGGGGTTGACCAAACTTGCAGAAACATGTTTATTTCTGCTGGAAAACACGTTTTGACACTTTCTGTACACTGGGGTTAAGGGCTGAGTGTGTGGGCTCTTCTGAGCCTTGCTATTACAAGGAGATTCAGTTGTCTGAAAAAACGCGTTTATTTCGGGCTGAAAAACACGTTTTGAAAAGTGTCTTGTTACTGCCCCATAACTTACATGGGGTTGACCAAACTTGCAGAAACATGTTTATTTCTGCTGAAAAACACGTTTTGACCCTTTCTGCACACTGGGGTTAAGGGCTGAGTGTGTGGGCACTTCTGAGCCTTGCTGTTACAAGTAGATTCAGTTGTCTGAAAAAACGCGTTTATTTCGGGCTGAAAAACACGTTTTGAAAAGTGTCTTGTTACTGCCCCATAACTTACATGGGGGTGACCAAACTTGCAGAAACATGTTTATTTCTGCTGGAAAACACGTTTTGACACTTTCTGTACACTGGGGTTAAGGGCTGAGTGTGTGGGCTCTTCTGAGCCTTGCTATTACAAGGAGATTCAGTTGTCTGAAAAAACGCGTTTATTTCGGGCTGAAAAACACGTTTTGAAAAGTGTCTTGTTACTGCCCCATAACTTACATGGGGTTGACCAAACTTGCAGAAACATGTTTATTTCTGCTGGAAAACACGTTTTGACACTTTCTGTACACTGGGGTTAAGGGCTGAGTGTGTGGGCTCTTCTGAGCCTTGCTATTACAAGGGGATTCAGTTGTCTGAAAAAACGCGTTTATTTCGGGCTGAAAAACACGTTTTGAAAAGTGTCTTGTAACTGCCCCATAACTTACATGGGGGTGACCAAACTTGCAGAAACATGTTTATTTCTGCTGAAAAACACGTTTGGACACTTTCTGTACACTGGTGTTAAGGGCTGAGTGTGTGGGCTCTTCTGAGCCTTGCTATTACAAGGAGATTCAGTTGTCTGAAAAAACGCGTTTATTTCGGGCTGAAAAACACGTTTTGAAAAGTGTCTTGTTACTGCCCCATAACTTACATGGGGGTGACCAAACTTGCAGAAACATGTTTATTTCTGCTGAAAAACACGTTTGGACACTTTCTGCACACTGGGGTTAAGAGCTGAGTGTGTGGGGTCTTGTGAGCCTAGCAGTTACACTGAGATTCTGCTGTCTGAAAAAACGCGTTTATTTCGGGCTGAAAAACACGTTTTGAAAAGTGTCTTGTTACTGCCCCATAACTTACATGGGGTTGACCAAACTTGCAGAAACATGTTTATTTCTGCTGAAAAACACGTTTTGACCCTTTCTGCACACTGGGGTTAAGGGCTGAGTGTGTGGGCACTTCTGAGCCTTGCTGTTACAAGTAGATTCAGTTGTCTGAAAAAACGTGTTTATTTCGGGCTGAAAAACATGTTTTGAAAAGTGTGATGTTACTGCCCCATAACTTACATGGGGTTGACCAAACTTGCAGAAACATGTTTATTTCTGCTGGAAAACACGTTTTGACACTTTCTGTACACTGGGGTTAAGGGCTGAGTGTGTGGGCTCTTCTGAGCCTTACTATTACAAGGAGATTCAGTTGTCTGAAAAAACGCGTTTATTTCGGGCTGAAAAACACGTTTTGAAATGTGTCTTGTTACTGCCCCATAAGTTACATGGGGTTGACCAAACTTGCAGAAACATGTTTATTTCTGCTGAAAAACACGTTTTGACCCTTTCTGCACACTGGGGTTAAGGGCTGAGTGTGTGGGCACTTCTGAGCCTTGCTGTTACAAGTAGATTCAGTTGTCTGAAAAAACGCGTTTATTTCGGGCTGAAAAACACGTTTTGAAAAGTGTGATGTTACTGCCCCATAACTTACATGGGGTTGACCAAACTTGCAGAAACATGTTTATTTCTGCTGAAAAACACGTTTTGACACTTTCTGCACACTGGGGTTAAGGGCTGAGTGTGTGGGCACTTCTGAGCCTTGCTATTACAAGGAGATTCAGTTGTATGAAAAAACGCGTTTATTTCGGGCTGAAAAACACGTTTTGAAAAGTGTCTTGTTACTGCCCCATAACTTACATGGGGTTGACCAAACTTGCAGAAACATGTTTATTTCTGCTGGAAAACACGTTTTGACACTTTCTGTACACTGGGGTTAAGGGCTGAGTGTGTGGGCTCTTCTGAGCCTTGCTATTACAAGGAGATTCAGTTGTCTGAAAAAACGCGTTTATTTCGGGCTGAAAAACACGTTTTGAAAAGTGTCTTGTTACTGCCCCATAACTTACATGGGGGTGACCAAACTTGCAGAAACATGTTTATTTCTGCTGAAAAACACGTTTGGACACTTTCTGTACACTGGGGTTAAGGGCTGAGTGTGTGGGCTCTTCTGAGCCTTACTATTACAAGGAGATTCAGTTGTCTGAAAAAACGCGTTTATTTCGGGCTGAAAAACACGTTTTGAAAAGTGTCTTGTTACCGCCCCATAACTTACATGGGGTTGACCAAACTTGCAGAAACATGTTTATTTCTGCTGAAAAACACGTTTTGACCCTTTCTGCACACTGGGGTTAAGGGCTGAGTGTGTGGGCACTTCTGAGCCTTGCTGTTACAAGTAGATTCAGTTGTCTGAAAAAACGCGTTTATTTCGGGCTGAAAAACACGTTTTGAAAAGTGTCTTGTTACTGCCCCATAACTTACATGGGGGTGACCAAACTTGCAGAAACATGTTTATTTCTGCTGAAAAACACGTTTTGACACTTTCTGTACACTGGGGTTAAGGGCTGAGTGTGTGGGCTCTTCTGAGCCTTGCTATTACAAGGAGATTCAGTTGTCTGAAAAAACGCGTTTATTTCGGGCTGAAAAACACGTTTTGAAAAGTGTCTTGTTACTGCCCCATAACTTACATGGGGTTGACCAAACTTGCAGAAACATGTTTATTTCTGCTGAAAAACACGTTTTGACACTTTCTGCACACTGGGGTTAAGGGCTGAGTGTGTGGGCACTTCTGAGCCTTGCTGTTACAAGTAGATTCAGTTGTCTGAAAAAACGCGTTTATTTCGGGCTGAAAAACACGTTTTGAAAAGTGTGATGTTACTGCCCCATAACTTACATGGGGTTGACCAAACTTGCAGAAACATGTTTATTTCTGCTGAAAAACACGTTTTGACACTTTCTGCACACTGGGGTTAAGGGCTGAGTGTGTGGGCACTTCTGAGCCTTGCTGTTACAAGTAGATTCAGTTGTCTGAAAAAACGCGTTTATTTCGGGCTGAAAAACACGTTTTGAAAAGTGTCTTGTTACTGCCCCATAACTTACATGGGGTTGACCAAACTTGCAGAAACATGTTTATTTCTGCTGAAAAACACGTTTTGACCCTTTCTGCACACTGGGGTTAAGGGCTGAGTGTGTGGGCACTTCTGAGCCTTGCTATTACAAGGAGATTCAGTTGTATGAAAAAACGCGTTTATTTCGGGCTGAAAAACACGTTTTGAAAAGTGTCTTGTTACTGCCCCATAACTTACATGGGGTTGACCAAACTTGCAGAAACATGTTTATTTCGGCTGGAAAACACGTTTTGACACTTTCTGTACACTGGGGTTAAGGGCTGAGTGTGTGGGCTCTTCTGAGCCTTGCTATTACAAGGAGATTCAGTTGTCTGAAAAAACGCGTTTATTTCGGGCTGAAAAACACGTTTTGAAAAGTGTCTTGTTACTGCCCCATAACTTACATGGGGCTGACCAAACTTGCAGAAACATGTTTATTTCTGCTGAAAAACACGTTTGGACACTTTCTGCACACTGGGGTTAAGAGCTGAGTGTGTGGGGTCTTGTGAGCCTAGCAGTTACACTGAGATTCTGCTGTCTGAAAAAACGCGTTTATTTCGGGCTGAAAAACACGTTTTGAAAAGTGTCTTGTTACTGCCCCATAACTTACATGGGGTTGACCAAACTTGCAGAAACATGTTTATTTCTGCTGAAAAACACGTTTTGACCCTTTCTGCACACTGGGGTTAAGGGCTGAGTGTGTGGGCACTTCTGAGCCTTGCTGTTACAAGTAGATTCAGTTGTCTGAAAAAACGTGTTTATTTCGGGCTGAAAAACATGTTTTGAAAAGTGTGATGTTACTGCCCCATAACTTACATGGGGTTGACCAAACTTGCAGAAACATGTTTATTTCTGCTGGAAAACACGTTTTGACACTTTCTGTACACTGGGGTTAAGGGCTGAGTGTGTGGGCTCTTCTGAGCCTTACTATTACAAGGAGATTCAGTTGTCTGAAAAAACGCGTTTATTTCGGGCTGAAAAACACGTTTTGAAAAGTGTCTTGTTACTGCCCCATAACTTACATGGGGTTGACCAAACTTGCAGAAACATGTTTATTTCTGCTGAAAAACACGTTTTGACCCTTTCTGCACACTGGGGTTAAGGGCTGAGTGTGTGGGCACTTCTGAGCCTTGCTGTTACAAGTAGATTCAGTTGTCTGAAAAAAACGCGTTTATTTCGGGCTGAAAAACACGTTTTGAAAAGTGTGATGTTACTGCCCCATAACTTACATGGGGTTGACCAAACTTGCAGAAACATGTTTATTTCTGCTGAAAAACACGTTTTGACACTTTCTGCACACTGGGGTTAAGGGCTGAGTGTGTGGGCACTTCTGAGCCTTGCTATTACAAGGAGATTCAGTTGTATGAAAAAACGCGTTTATTTCGGGCTGAAAAACACGTTTTGAAAAGTGTCTTGTTACTGCCCCATAACTTACATGGGGTTGACCAAACTTGCAGAAACATGTTTATTTCTGCTGGAAAACACGTTTTGACACTTTCTGTACACTGGGGTTAAGGGCTGAGTGTGTGGGCTCTTCTGAGCCTTGCTATTACAAGGAGATTCAGTTGTCTGAAAAAACGCGTTTATTTCGGGCTGAAAAACACGTTTTGAAAAGTGTCTTGTTACTGCCCCATAACTTACATGGGGGTGACCAAACTTGCAGAAACATGTTTATTTCTGCTGAAAAACACGTTTGGACACTTTCTGTACACTGGGGTTAAGGGCTGAGTGTGTGGGCTCTTCTGAACCTTACTATTACAAGGAGATTCAGTTGTCTGAAAAAACGCGTTTATTTCGGGCTGAAAAACACGTTTTGAAAAGTGTCTTGTTACTGCCCCATAACTTACATGGGGTTGACCAAACTTGCAGAAACATGTTTATTTCTGCTGAAAAACACGTTTTGACCCTTTCTGCACACTGGGGTTAAGGGCTGAGTGTGTGGGCACTTCTGAGCCTTGCTGTTACAAGTAGATTCAGTTGTCTGAAAAAACGCGTTTATTTCGGGCTGAAAAACACGTTTTGAAAAGTGTCTTGTTACTGCCCCATAACTTACATGGGGGTGACCAAACTTGCAGAAACATGTTTATTTCTGCTGAAAAACACGTTTTGACACTTTCTGTACACTGGGGTTAAGGGCTGAGTGTGTGGGCTCTTCTGAGCCTTGCTATTACAAGGAGATTCAGTTGTCTGAAAAAACGCGTTTATTTCGGGCTGAAAAACACGTTTTGAAAAGTGTCTTGTTACTGCCCCATAACTTACATGGGGTTGACCAAACTTGCAGAAACATGTTTATTTCTGCTGAAAAACACGTTTTGACACTTTCTGCACACTGGGGTTAAGGGCTGAGTGTGTGGGCACTTCTGAGCCTTGCTGTTACAAGTAGATTCAGTTGTCTGAAAAAACGCGTTTATTTCGGGCTGAAAAACACGTTTTGAAAAGTGTCTTGTTACTGCCCCATAACTTACATGGGGTTGACCAAACTTGCAGAAACATGTTTATTTCTGCTGAAAAACACGTTTGGACACTTTCTGTACACTGGTGTTAAGGGCTGAGTGTGTGGGCTCTTCTGAGCCTTGCTATTACAAGGAGATTCAGTTGTCTGAAAAAACGCGTTTATTTCGGGCTGAAAAACACGTTTTGAAAAGTGTCTTGTTACTGCCCCATAACTTACATGGGGTTGACCAAACTTGCAGAAACATGTTTATTTCTGCTGAAAAACACGTTTTGACACTTTCTGCACACTGGGGTTAAGGGCTGAGTGTGTGGGCACTTCTGAGCCTTGCTGTTACAAGTAGATTCAGTTGTCTGAAAAAACGCGTTTATTTCGGGCTGAAAAACACGTTTTGAAAAGTGTGATGTTACTGCCCCATAACTTACATGGGGTTGACCAAACTTGCAGAAACATGTTTATTTCTGCTGGAAAACACGTTTTGACACTTTCTGTACACTGGGGTTAAGGGCTGAGTGTGTGGGCTCTTCTGAGCCTTGCTATTACAAGGAGATTCAGTTGTCTGAAAAAACGCGTTTATTTCGGGCTGAAAAACACGTTTTGAAAAGTGTCTTGTTACTGCCCCATAACTTACATGGGGTTGACCAAACTTGCAGAAACATGTTTATTTCTGCTGAAAAACACGTTTTGACCCTTTCTGCACACTGGGGTTAAGGGCTGAGTGTGTGGGCACTTCTGAGCCTTGCTGTTACAAGTAGATTCAGTTGTCTGAAAAAACGCGTTTATTTCGGGCTGAAAAACACGTTTTGAAAAGTGTCTTGTTACTGCCCCATAACTTACATGGGGGTGACCAAACTTGCAGAAACATGTTTATTTCTGCTGGAAAACACGTTTTGACACTTTCTGTACACTGGGGTTAAGGGCTGAGTGTGTGGGCTCTTCTGAGCCTTGCTATTACAAGGAGATTCAGTTGTCTGAAAAAACGCGTTTATTTCGGGCTGAAAAACACGTTTTGAAAAGTGTCTTGTTACTGCCCCATAACTTACATGGGGGTGACCAAACTTGCAGAAACATGTTTATTTCTGCTGAAAAACACGTTTGGACACTTTCTGCACACTGGGGTTAAGAGCTGAGTGTGTGGGGTCTTCTGAGCCTAGCAGTTACACTGAGATTCTGCTGTCTGAAAAAACGCGTTTATTTCGGGCTGAAAAACACGTTTTGAAAAGTGTCTTGTTACCGCCCCATAACTTACATGGGGTTGACCAAACTTGCAGAAACATGTTTATTTCTGCTGAAAAACACGTTTTGACCCTTTCTGCACACTGGGGTTAAGGGCTGAGTGTGTGGGCACTTCTGAGCCTTGCTGTTACAAGTAGATTCAGTTGTCTGAAAAAACGCGTTTATTTCGGGCTGAAAAACACGTTTTGAAAAGTGTCTTGTTACTGCCCCATAACTTACATGGGGTTGACCAAACTTGCAGAAACATGTTTATTTCTGCTGAAAAACACGTTTTGACACTTTCTGCACACTGGGGTTAAGGGCTGAGTGTGTGGGCACTTCTGAGCCTTGCTGTTACAAGTAGATTCAGTTGTCTGAAAAAACGCGTTTATTTCGGGCTGAAAAACACGTTTTGAAAAGTGTGATGTTACTGCCCCATAACTTACATGGGGTTGACCAAACTTGCAGAAACATGTTTATTTCTGCTGAAAAACACGTTTTGACACTTTCTGCACACTGGGGTTAAGGGCTGAGTGTGTGGGCACTTCTGAGCCTTGCTGTTACAAGTAGATTCAGTTGTCTGAAAAAACGCGTTTATTTCGGGCTGAAAAACACGTTTTGAAAAGTGTCTTGTTACTGCCCCATAACTTACATGGGGTTGACCAAACTTGCAGAAACATGTTTATTTCTGCTGAAAAACACGTTTTGACCCTTTCTGCACACTGGGGTTAAGGGCTGAGTGTGTGGGCACTTCTGAGCCTTGCTATTACAAGGAGATTCAGTTGTATGAAAAAACGCGTTTATTTCGGGCTGAAAAACACGTTTTGAAAAGTGTCTTGTTACTGCCCCATAACTTACATGGGGTTGACCAAACTTGCAGAAACATGTTTATTTCTGCTGGAAAACACGTTTTGACACTTTCTGTACACTGGGGTTAAGGGCTGAGTGTGTGGGCTCTTCTGAGCCTTGCTATTACAAGGAGATTCAGTTGTCTGAAAAAACGCGTTTATTTCGGGCTGAAAAACACGTTTTGAAAAGTGTCTTGTTACTGCCCCATAACTTACATGGGGCTGACCAAACTTGCAGAAACATGTTTATTTCTGCTGAAAAACACGTTTGGACACTTTCTGCACACTGGGGTTAAGAGCTGAGTGTGTGGGGTCTTGTGAGCCTAGCAGTTACACTGAGATTCTGCTGTCTGAAAAAACGCGTTTATTTCGGGCTGAAAAACACGTTTTGAAAAGTGTCTTGTTACTGCCCCATAACTTACATGGGGTTGACCAAACTTGCAGAAACATGTTTATTTCTGCTGAAAAACACGTTTTGACCCTTTCTGCACACTGGGGTTAAGGGCTGAGTGTGTGGGCACTTCTGAGCCTTGCTGTTACAAGTAGATTCAGTTGTCTGAAAAAACGTGTTTATTTCGGGCTGAAAAACATGTTTTGAAAAGTGTGATGTTACTGCCCCATAACTTACATGGGGTTGACCAAACTTGCAGAAACATGTTTATTTCTGCTGGAAAACACGTTTTGACACTTTCTGTACACTGGGGTTAAGGGCTGAGTGTGTGGGCTCTTCTGAGCCTTACTATTACAAGGAGATTCAGTTGTCTGAAAAAACGCGTTTATTTCGGGCTGAAAAACACGTTTTGAAAAGTGTCTTGTTACTGCCCCATAACTTACATGGGGTTGACCAAACTTGCAGAAACATGTTTATTTCTGCTGAAAAACACGTTTTGACCCTTTCTGCACACTGGGGTTAAGGGCTGAGTGTGTGGGCACTTCTGAGCCTTGCTGTTACAAGTAGATTCAGTTGTCTGAAAAAACGCGTTTATTTCGGGCTGAAAAACACGTTTTGAAAAGTGTGATGTTACTGCCCCATAACTTACATGGGGTTGACCAAACTTGCAGAAACATGTTTATTTCTGCTGAAAAACACGTTTTGACACTTTCTGCACACTGGGGTTAAGGGCTGAGTGTGTGGGCACTTCTGAGCCTTGCTATTACAAGGAGATTCAGTTGTATGAAAAAACGCGTTTATTTCGGGCTGAAAAACACGTTTTGAAAAGTGTCTTGTTACTGCCCCATAACTTACATGGGGTTGACCAAACTTGCAGAAACATGTTTATTTCTGCTGGAAAACACGTTTTGACACTTTCTGTACACTGGGGTTAAGGGCTGAGTGTGTGGGCTCTTCTGAGCCTTGCTATTACAAGGAGATTCAGTTGTCTGAAAAAACGCGTTTATTTCGGGCTGAAAAACACGTTTTGAAAAGTGTCTTGTTACTGCCCCATAACTTACATGGGGGTGACCAAACTTGCAGAAACATGTTTATTTCTGCTGAAAAACACGTTTGGACACTTTCTGTACACTGGGGTTAAGGGCTGAGTGTGTGGGCTCTTCTGAACCTTACTATTACAAGGAGATTCAGTTGTCTGAAAAAACGCGTTTATTTCGGGCTGAAAAACACGTTTTGAAAAGTGTCTTGTTACTGCCCCATAACTTACATGGGGTTGACCAAACTTGCAGAAACATGTTTATTTCTGCTGAAAAACACGTTTTGACCCTTTCTGCACACTGGGGTTAAGGGCTGAGTGTGTGGGCACTTCTGAGCCTTGCTGTTACAAGTATATTCAGTTGTCTGAAAAAACGCGTTTATTTCGGGCTGAAAAACACGTTTTGAAAAGTGTCTTGTTACTGCCCCATAACTTACATGGGGGTGACCAAACTTGCAGAAACATGTTTATTTCTGCTGAAAAACACGTTTTGACACTTTCTGTACACTGGGGTTAAGGGCTGAGTGTGTGGGCTCTTCTGAGCCTTGCTATTACAAGGAGATTCAGTTGTCTGAAAAAACGCGTTTATTTCGGGCTGAAAAACACGTTTTGAAAAGTGTCTTGTTACTGCCCCATAACTTACATGGGGTTGACCAAACTTGCAGAAACATGTTTATTTCTGCTGAAAAACACGTTTTGACACTTTCTGCACACTGGGGTTAAGGGCTGAGTGTGTGGGCACTTCTGAGCCTTGCTGTTACAAGTAGATTCAGTTGTCTGAAAAAACGCGTTTATTTCGGGCTGAAAAACACGTTTTGAAAAGTGTCTTGTTACTGCCCCATAACTTACATGGGGTTGACCAAACTTGCAGAAACATGTTTATTTCTGCTGAAAAACACGTTTGGACACTTTCTGTACACTGGTGTTAAGGGCTGAGTGTGTGGGCTCTTCTGAGCCTTGCTATTACAAGGAGATTCAGTTGTCTGAAAAAACGCGTTTATTTCGGGCTGAAAAACACGTTTTGAAAAGTGTCTTGTTACTGCCCCATAACTTACATGGGGTTGACCAAACTTGCAGAAACATGTTTATTTCTGCTGAAAAACACGTTTTGACACTTTCTGCACACTGGGGTTAAGGGCTGAGTGTGTGGGCACTTCTGAGCCTTGCTGTTACAAGTAGATTCAGTTGTCTGAAAAAACGCGTTTATTTCGGGCTGAAAAACACGTTTTGAAAAGTGTGATGTTACTGCCCCATAACTTACATGGGGTTGACCAAACTTGCAGAAACATGTTTATTTCTGCTGGAAAACACGTTTTGACACTTTCTGTACACTGGGGTTAAGGGCTGAGTGTGTGGGCTCTTCTGAGCCTTGCTATTACAAGGAGATTCAGTTGTCTGAAAAAACGCGTTTATTTCGGGCTGAAAAACACGTTTTGAAAAGTGTCTTGTTACTGCCCCATAACTTACATGGGGTTGACCAAACTTGCAGAAACATGTTTATTTCTGCTGAAAAACACGTTTTGACCCTTTCTGCACACTGGGGTTAAGGGCTGAGTGTGTGGGCACTTCTGAGCCTTGCTGTTACAAGTAGATTCAGTTGTCTGAAAAAACGCGTTTATTTCGGGCTGAAAAACACGTTTTGAAAAGTGTCTTGTTACTGCCCCATAACTTACATGGGGGTGACCAAACTTGCAGAAACATGTTTATTTCTGCTGGAAAACACGTTTTGACACTTTCTGTACACTGGGGTTAAGGGCTGAGTGTGTGGGCTCTTCTGAGCCTTGCTATTACAAGGAGATTCAGTTGTCTGAAAAAACGCGTTTATTTCGGGCTGAAAAACACGTTTTGAAAAGTGTCTTGTTACTGCCCCATAACTTACATGGGGTTGACCAAACTTGCAGAAACATGTTTATTTCTGCTGAAAAACACGTTTTGACCCTTTCTGCACACTGGGGTTAAGGGCTGAGTGTGTGGGCACTTCTGAGCCTTGCTGTTACAAGTAGATTCAGTTGTCTGAAAAAACGCGTTTATTTCGGGCTGAAAAACACGTTTTGAAAAGTGTGATGTTACTGCCCCATAACTTACATGGGGTTGACCAAACTTGCAGAAACATGTTTATTTCTGCTGGAAAACACGTTTTGACACTTTCTGTACACTGGGGTTAAGGGCTGAGTGTGTGGGCTCTTCTGAGCCTTGCTATTACAAGGAGATTCAGTTGTCTGAAAAAACGCGTTTATTTCGAGCTGAAAAACACGTTTTGAAAAGTGTCTTGTTACTGCCCCATAACTTACATGGGGGTGACCAAACTTGCAGAAACATGTTTATTTCTGCTGGAAAACACGTTTTGACACTTTCTGTACACTGGGGTTAAGGGCTGAGTGTGTGGGCTCTTCTGAGCCTTGCTATTACAAGGAGATTCAGTTGTCTGAAAAAACGCGTTTATTTCGGGCTGAAAAACACGTTTTGAAAAGTGTCTTGTTACTGCCCCATAACTTACATGGGGTTGACCAAACTTGCAGAAACATGTTTATTTCTGCTGGAAAACACGTTTTGACACTTTCTGCACACTGGGGTTAAGGGCTGAGTGTGTGGGCACTTCTGAGCCTTGCTGTTACAAGTAGATTCAGTTGTCTGAAAAAACGCGTTTATTTCGGGCTGAAAAACACGTTTTGAAAAGTGTCTTGTTACTGCCCCATAACTTACATGGGGTTGACCAAACTTGCAGAAACATGTTTATTTCTGCTGAAAAACACGTTTTGACCCTTTCTGCACACTGGGGTTAAGGGCTGAGTGTGTGGGCACTTCTGAGCCTTGCTGTTACAAGTAGATTCAGTTGTCTGAAAAAACGCGTTTATTTCGGGCTGAAAAACACGTTTTGAAAAGTGTGATGTTACTGCCCCATAACTTACATGGGGTTGACCAAACTTGCAGAAACATGTTTATTTCTTCTGAAAAACACGTTTTGACACTTTCTGTACACTGGGGTTAAGGGCTGAGTGTGTGGGCTCTTCTGAGCCTTGCTATTACAAGGGGATTCAGTTGTCTGAAAAAACGCGTTTATTTCGGGCTGAAAAACACGTTTTGAAAAGTGTCTTGTTACTGCCCCATAACTTACATGGGGGTGATCAAACTTGCAGAAACATGTTTATTTCTGCTGAAAAACACGTTTGGACACTTTCTGTACACTGGTGTTAAGGGCTGAGTGTGTGGGCTCTTCTGAGCCTTGCTATTACAAGGAGATTCAGTTGTCTGAAAAAACGCGTTTATTTCGGGCTGAAAAACACGTTTTGAAAAGTGTCTTGTTACTGCCCCATAACTTACATGGGGGTGACCAAACTTGCAGAAACATGTTTATTTCTGCTGAAAAACACGTTTTGACACTTTCTGCACACTGGGGTTAAGGGCTGAGTGTGTGGGCACTTCTGAGCCTTGCTGTTACAAGTAGATTCAGTTGTCTGAAAAAACGCGTTTATTTCGGGCTGAAAAACACGTTTTGAAAAGTGTGATGTTACTGCCCCATAACTTACATGGGGTTGACCAAACTTGCAGAAACATGTTTATTTCTGCTGGAAAACACGTTTTGACACTTTCTGTACACTGGGGTTAAGGGCTGAGTGTGTGGGCTCTTCTGAGCCTTGCTATTACAAGGAGATTCAGTTGTCTGAAAAAACGCGTTTATTTCGCGCTGAAAAACACGTTTTGAAAAGTGTCTTGTTACTGCCCCATAACTTACATGGGGTTGACCAAACTTGCAGAAACATGTTTATTTCTGCTGAAAAACACGTTTTGACCCTTTCTGCACACTGGGGTTAAGGGCTGAGTGTGTGGGCACTTCTGAGCCTTGCTGTTACAAGTAGATTCAGTTGTCTGAAAAAACGCGTTTATTTCGGGCTGAAAAACACGTTTTGAAAAGTGTCTTGTTACTGCCCCATAACTTACATGGGGGTGACCAAACTTGCAGAAACATGTTTATTTCTGCTGGAAAACACGTTTTGACACTTTCTGTACACTGGGGTTAAGGGCTGAGTGTGTGGGCTCTTCTGAGCCTTGCTATTACAAGGAGATTCAGTTGTCTGAAAAAACGCGTTTATTTCGGGCTGAAAAACACGTTTTGAAAAGTGTCTTGTTACTGCCCCATAACTTACATGGGGTTGACCAAACTTGCAGAAACATGTTTATTTCTGCTGGAAAACACGTTTTGACACTTTCTGTACACTGGGGTTAAGGGCTGAGTGTGTGGGCTCTTCTGAGCCTTGCTATTACAAGGGGATTCAGTTGTCTGAAAAAACGCGTTTATTTCGGGCTGAAAAACACGTTTTGAAAAGTGTCTTGTAACTGCCCCATAACTTACATGGGGGTGACCAAACTTGCAGAAACATGTTTATTTCTGCTGAAAAACACGTTTGGACACTTTCTGTACACTGGTGTTAAGGGCTGAGTGTGTGGGCACTTCTGAGCCTTGCTGTTACAAGTAGATTCAGTTGTCTGAAAAAACGTGTTTATTTCGGGCTGAAAAACATGTTTTGAAAAGTGTGATGTTACTGCCCCATAACTTACATGGGGTTGACCAAACTTGCAGAAACATGTTTATTTCTGCTGGAAAACACGTTTTGACACTTTCTGTACACTGGGGTTAAGGGCTGAGTGTGTGGGCTCTTCTGAGCCTTACTATTACAAGGAGATTCAGTTGTCTGAAAAAACGCGTTTATTTCGGGCTGAAAAACAAGTTTTGAAGAGTGTCTTGTTACTGCCCCATAACTTACATGGGGTTGACCAAACTTGCAGAAACATGTTTATTTCTGCTGAAAAACACGTTTTGACACTTTCTGCACACTGGGGTTAAGGGCTGAGTGTGTGGGCACTTCTGAGCCTTGCTATTACAAGGAGATTCAGTTGTATGAAAAAACGCGTTTATTTCGGGCTGAAAAACACGTTTTGAAAAGTGTCTTGTTACTGCCCCATAACTTACATGGGGTTGACCAAACTTGCAGAAACATGTTTATTTCTGCTGAAAAACACGTTTGGACACTTTCTGTACACTGGGGTTAAGGGCTGAGTGTGTGGGCTCTTCTGAGCCTTACTATTACAAGGAGATTCAGTTGTCTGAAAAAACGCGTTTATTTCGGGCTGAAAAACACGTTTTGAAAAGTGTCTTGTTACTGCCCCATAACTTACATGGGGTTGACCAAACTTGCAGAAACATGTTTATTTCTGCTGGAAAACACGTTTTGACACTTTCTGTACACTGGGGTTAAGGGCTGAGTGTGTGGGCTCTTCTGAGCCTTGCTATTACAAGGAGATTCAGTTGTCTGAAAAAACGCGTTTATTTCGGGCTGAAAAACACGTTTTGAAAAGTGTCTTGTTACTGCCCCATAACTTACATGGGGGTGACCAAACTTGCAGAAACATGTTTATTTCTGCTGAAAAACACGTTTGGACACTTTCTGTACACTGGTGTTAAGGGCTGAGTGTGTGGGCTCTTCTGAGCCTTGCTATTACAAGGAGATTCAGTTGTCTGAAAAAACGCGTTTATTTCGGGCTGAAAAACACGTTTTGAAAAGTGTCTTGTTACTGCCCCATAACTTACATGGGGTTGACTAAACTTGCAGAAACATGTTTATTTCTGCTGAAAAACACGTTTTGACACTTTCTGCACACTGGGGTTAAGGGCTGAGTGTGTGGGCACTTCTGAGCCTTGCTGTTACAAGTAGATTCAGTTGTCTGAAAAAACGCGTTTATTTCGGGCTGAAAAACACGTTTTGAAAAGTGTGATGTTACTGCCCCATAACTTACATGGGGTTGACCAAACTTGCAGAAACATGTTTATTTCTGCTGGAAAACACGTTTTGACACTTTCTGTACACTGGGGTTAAGGGCTGAGTGTGTGGGCTCTTCTGAGCCTTGCTATTACAAGGAGATTCAGTTGTCTGAAAAAACGCGTTTATTTCGGGCTGAAAAACACGTTTTGAAAAGTGTCTTGTTACTGCCCCATAACTTACATGGGGTTGACCAAACTTGCAGAAACATGTTTATTTCTGCTGAAAAACACGTTTTGACCCTTTCTGCACACTGGGGTTAAGGGCTGAGTGTGTGGGCACTTCTGAGCCTTGCTGTTACAAGTAGATTCAGTTGTCTGAAAAAACGCGTTTATTTCGGGCTGAAAAACACGTTTTGAAAAGTGTCTTGTTACTGCCCCATAACTTACATGGGGTTGACCAAACTTGCAGAAACATGTTTATTTCTGCTGGAAAACACGTTTTGACACTTTCTGTACACTGGGGTTAAGGGCTGAGTGTGTGGGCTCTTCTGAGCCTTGCTATTACAAGGAGATTCAGTTGTCTGAAAAAACGCGTTTATTTCGGGCTGAAAAACACGTTTTGAAAAGTGTCTTGTTACTGCCCCATAACTTACATGGGGGTGACCAAACTTGCAGAAACATGTTTATTTCTGCTGAAAAACACGTTTGGACACTTTCTGTACACTGGGGTTAAGGGCTGAGTGTGTGGGCTCTTCTGAGCCTTACTATTACAAGGAGATTCAGTTGTCTGAAAAAACGCGTTTATTTCGGGCTGAAAAACACGTTTTGAAAAGTGTCTTGTTACTGCCCCATAACTTACATGGGGTTGACCAAACTTGCAGAAACATGTTTATTTCTGCTGGAAAACACGTTTTGACACTTTCTGCACACTGGGGTTAAGGGCTGAGGGTGTGGGCACTTCTGAGCCTTGCTGTTACAAGTAGATTCAGTTGTCTGAAAAAACGCGTTTATTTCGGGCTGAAAAACACGTTTTGAAAAGTGTGATGTTACTGCCCCATAACTTACATGGGGTTGACCAAACTTGCAGAAACATGTTTATTTCTGCTGGAAAACACGTTTTGACACTTTCTGTACACTGGGGTTAAGGGCTGAGTGTGTGGGCTCTTCTGAGCCTTGCTATTACAAGGGGATTCAGTTGTCTGAAAAAACGCGTTTATTTCGGGCTGAAAAACACGATTTGAAAAGTGTCTTGTTACTGCCCCATAACTTACATGGGGGTGATCAAACTTGCAGAAACATGTTTATTTCTGCTGAAAAACACGTTTGGACACTTTCTGTACACTGGTGTTAAGGGCTGAGTGTGTGGGCTCTTCTGAGCCTTGCTATTACAAGGAGATTCAGTTGTCTGAAAAAACGCGTTTATTTCGGGCTGAAAAACACGTTTTGAAAAGTGTCTTGTTACTGCCCCATAACTTACATGGGGGTGACCAAACTTGCAGAAACATGTTTATTTCTGCTGAAAAACACGTTTTGACACTTTCTGCACACTGGGGTTAAGGGCTGAGTGTGTGGGCACTTCTGAGCCTTGCTGTTACAAGTAGATTCAGTTGTCTGAAATAACGCGTTTATTTCGGGCTGAAAAACACGTTTTGAAAAGTGTGATGTTACTGCCCCATAATTTACATGGGGTTGACCAAACTTGCAGAAACATGTTTATTTCTGCTGGAAAACACGTTTTGACACTTTCTGTACACTGGGGTTAAGGGCTGAGTGTGTGGGCTCTTCTGAGCCTTGCTATTACAAGGAGATTCAGTTGTCTGAAAAAACGCGTTTATTTCGGGCTGAAAAACACGTTTTGAAAAGTGTCTTGTTACTGCCCCATAACTTACATGGGGTTGACCAAACTTGCAGAAACATGTTTATTTCTGCTGAAAAACACGTTTTGACCCTTTCTGCACACTGGGGTTAAGGGCTGAGTGTGTGGGCACTTCTGAGCCTTGCTGTTACAAGTAGATTCAGTTGTCTGAAAAAACGCGTTTATTTCGGGCTGAAAAACACGTTTTGAAAAGTGTCTTGTTACTGCCCCATAACTTACATGGGGGTGACCAAACTTGCAGAAACATGTTTATTTCTGCTGGAAAACACGTTTTGACACTTTCTGTACACTGGGGTTAAGGGCTGAGTGTGTGGGCTCTTCTGAGCCTTGCTATTACAAGGAGATTCAGTTGTCTGAAAAAACGCGTTTATTTCGGGCTGAAAAACACGTTTTGAAAAGTGTCTTGTTACTGCCCCATAACTTACATGGGGTTGACCAAACTTGCAGAAACATGTTTATTTCTGCTGGAAAACACGTTTTGACACTTTCTGTACACTGGGGTTAAGGGCTGAGTGTGTGGGCTCTTCTGAGCCTTGCTATTACAAGGGGATTCAGTTGTCTGAAAAAACGCGTTTATTTCGGGCTGAAAAACACGTTTTGAAAAGTGTCTTGTAACTGCCCCATAACTTACATGGGGGTGACCAAACTTGCAGAAACATGTTTATTTCTGCTGAAAAACACGTTTGGACACTTTCTGTACACTGGTGTTAAGGGCTGAGTGTGTGGGCTCTTCTGAGCCTTGCTATTACAAGGAGATTCAGTTGTCTGAAAAAACGCGTTTATTTCGGGCTGAAAAACACGTTTTGAAAAGTGTCTTGTTACTGCCCCATAACTTACATGGGGGTGACCAAACTTGCAGAAACATGTTTATTTCTGCTGAAAAACACGTTTGGACACTTTCTGCACACTGGGGTTAAGAGCTGAGTGTGTGGGGTCTTGTGAGCCTAGCAGTTACACTGAGATTCTGCTGTCTGAAAAAACGCGTTTATTTCGGGCTGAAAAACACGTTTTGAAAAGTGTCTTGTTACTGCCCCATAACTTACATGGGGTTGACCAAACTTGCAGAAACATGTTTATTTCTGCTGAAAAACACGTTTTGACCCTTTCTGCACACTGGGGTTAAGGGCTGAGTGTGTGGGCACTTCTGAGCCTTGCTGTTACAAGTAGATTCAGTTGTCTGAAAAAACGTGTTTATTTCGGGCTGAAAAACATGTTTTGAAAAGTGTGATGTTACTGCCCCATAACTTACATGGGGTTGACCAAACTTGCAGAAACATGTTTATTTCTGCTGGAAAACACGTTTTGACACTTTCTGTACACTGGGGTTAAGGGCTGAGTGTGTGGGCTCTTCTGAGCCTTACTATTACAAGGAGATTCAGTTGTCTGAAAAAACGCGTTTATTTCGGGCTGAAAAACACGTTTTGAAATGTGTCTTGTTACTGCCCCATAACTTACATGGGGTTGACCAAACTTGCAGAAACATGTTTATTTCTGCTGAAAAACACGTTTTGACCCTTTCTGCACACTGGGGTTAAGGGCTGAGTGTGTGGGCACTTCTGAGCCTTGCTGTTACAAGTAGATTCAGTTGTCTGAAAAAACGCGTTTATTTCGGGCTGAAAAACACGTTTTGAAAAGTGTGATGTTACTGCCCCATAACTTACATGGGGTTGACCAAACTTGCAGAAACATGTTTATTTCTGCTGAAAAACACGTTTTGACACTTTCTGCACACTGGGGTTAAGGGCTGAGTGTGTGGGCACTTCTGAGCCTTGCTATTACAAGGAGATTCAGTTGTATGAAAAAACGCGTTTATTTCGGGCTGAAAAACACGTTTTGAAAAGTGTCTTGTTACTGCCCCATAACTTACATGGGGTTGACCAAACTTGCAGAAACATGTTTATTTCTGCTGGAAAACACGTTTTGACACTTTCTGTACACTGGGGTTAAGGGCTGAGTGTGTGGGCTCTTCTGAGCCTTGCTATTACAAGGAGATTCAGTTGTCTGAAAAAACGCGTTTATTTCGGGCTGAAAAACACGTTTTGAAAAGTGTCTTGTTACTGCCCCATAACTTACATGGGGGTGACCAAACTTGCAGAAACATGTTTATTTCTGCTGAAAAACACGTTTGGACACTTTCTGTACACTGGGGTTAAGGGCTGAGTGTGTGGGCTCTTCTGAGCCTTACTATTACAAGGAGATTCAGTTGTCTGAAAAAACGCGTTTATTTCGGGCTGAAAAACACGTTTTGAAAAGTGTCTTGTTACCGCCCCATAACTTACATGGGGTTGACCAAACTTGCAGAAACATGTTTATTTCTGCTGAAAAACACGTTTTGACCCTTTCTGCACACTGGGGTTAAGGGCTGAGTGTGTGGGCACTTCTGAGCCTTGCTGTTACAAGTAGATTCAGTTGTCTGAAAAAACGCGTTTATTTCGGGCTGAAAAACACGTTTTGAAAAGTGTCTTGTTACTGCCCCATAACTTACATGGGGGTGACCAAACTTGCAGAAACATGTTTATTTCTGCTGAAAAACACGTTTTGACACTTTCTGTACACTGGGGTTAAGGGCTGAGTGTGTGGGCTCTTCTGAGCCTTGCTATTACAAGGAGATTCAGTTGTCTGAAAAAACGCGTTTATTTCGGGCTGAAAAACACGTTTTGAAAAGTGTCTTGTTACTGCCCCATAACTTACATGGGGTTGACCAAACTTGCAGAAACATGTTTATTTCTGCTGAAAAACACGTTTTGACACTTTCTGCACACTGGGGTTAAGGGCTGAGTGTGTGGGCACTTCTGAGCCTTGCTGTTACAAGTAGATTCAGTTGTCTGAAAAAACGCGTTTATTTCGGGCTGAAAAACACGTTTTGAAAAGTGTGATGTTACTGCCCCATAACTTACATGGGGTTGACCAAACTTGCAGAAACATGTTTATTTCTGCTGAAAAACACGTTTTGACACTTTCTGCACACTGGGGTTAAGGGCTGAGTGTGTGGGCACTTCTGAGCCTTGCTGTTACAAGTAGATTCAGTTGTCTGAAAAAACGCGTTTATTTCGGGCTGAAAAACACGTTTTGAAAAGTGTCTTGTTACTGCCCCATAACTTACATGGGGTTGACCAAACTTGCAGAAACATGTTTATTTCTGCTGAAAAACACGTTTTGACCCTTTCTGCACACTGGGGTTAAGGGCTGAGTGTGTGGGCACTTCTGAGCCTTGCTATTACAAGGAGATTCAGTTGTATGAAAAAACGCGTTTATTTCGGGCTGAAAAACACGTTTTGAAAAGTGTCTTGTTACTGCCCCATAACTTACATGGGGTTGACCAAACTTGCAGAAACATGTTTATTTCGGCTGGAAAACACGTTTTGACACTTTCTGTACACTGGGGTTAAGGGCTGAGTGTGTGGGCTCTTCTGAGCCTTGCTATTACAAGGAGATTCAGTTGTCTGAAAAAACGCGTTTATTTCGGGCTGAAAAACACGTTTTGAAAAGTGTCTTGTTACTGCCCCATAACTTACATGGGGCTGACCAAACTTGCAGAAACATGTTTATTTCTGCTGAAAAACACGTTTGGACACTTTCTGCACACTGGGGTTAAGAGCTGAGTGTGTGGGGTCTTGTGAGCCTAGCAGTTACACTGAGATTCTGCTGTCTGAAAAAACGCGTTTATTTCGGGCTGAAAAACACGTTTTGAAAAGTGTCTTGTTACTGCCCCATAACTTACATGGGGTTGACCAAACTTGCAGAAACATGTTTATTTCTGCTGAAAAACACGTTTTGACCCTTTCTGCACACTGGGGTTAAGGGCTGAGTGTGTGGGCACTTCTGAGCCTTGCTGTTACAAGTAGATTCAGTTGTCTGAAAAAACGTGTTTATTTCGGGCTGAAAAACATGTTTTGAAAAGTGTGATGTTACTGCCCCATAACTTACATGGGGTTGACCAAACTTGCAGAAACATGTTTATTTCTGCTGGAAAACACGTTTTGACACTTTCTGTACACTGGGGTTAAGGGCTGAGTGTGTGGGCTCTTCTGAGCCTTACTATTACAAGGAGATTCAGTTGTCTGAAAAAACGCGTTTATTTCGGGCTGAAAAACACGTTTTGAAAAGTGTCTTGTTACTGCCCCATAACTTACATGGGGTTGACCAAACTTGCAGAAACATGTTTATTTCTGCTGAAAAACACGTTTTGACCCTTTCTGCACACTGGGGTTAAGGGCTGAGTGTGTGGGCACTTCTGAGCCTTGCTGTTACAAGTAGATTCAGTTGTCTGAAAAAACGCGTTTATTTCGGGCTGAAAAACACGTTTTGAAAAGTGTGATGTTACTGCCCCATAACTTACATGGGGTTGACCAAACTTGCAGAAACATGTTTATTTCTGCTGAAAAACACGTTTTGACACTTTCTGCACACTGGGGTTAAGGGCTGAGTGTGTGGGCACTTCTGAGCCTTGCTATTACAAGGAGATTCAGTTGTATGAAAAAACGCGTTTATTTCGGGCTGAAAAACACGTTTTGAAAAGTGTCTTGTTACTGCCCCATAACTTACATGGGGTTGACCAAACTTGCAGAAACATGTTTATTTCTGCTGGAAAACACGTTTTGACACTTTCTGTACACTGGGGTTAAGGGCTGAGTGTGTGGGCTCTTCTGAGCCTTGCTATTACAAGGAGATTCAGTTGTCTGAAAAAACGCGTTTATTTCGGGCTGAAAAACACGTTTTGAAAAGTGTCTTGTTACTGCCCCATAACTTACATGGGGGTGACCAAACTTGCAGAAACATGTTTATTTCTGCTGAAAAACACGTTTGGACACTTTCTGTACACTGGGGTTAAGGGCTGAGTGTGTGGGCTCTTCTGAACCTTACTATTACAAGGAGATTCAGTTGTCTGAAAAAACGCGTTTATTTCGGGCTGAAAAACACGTTTTGAAAAGTGTCTTGTTACTGCCCCATAACTTACATGGGGTTGACCAAACTTGCAGAAACATGTTTATTTCTGCTGAAAAACACGTTTTGACCCTTTCTGCACACTGGGGTTAAGGGCTGAGTGTGTGGGCACTTCTGAGCCTTGCTGTTACAAGGAGATTCAGTTGTCTGAAAAACGCGTTTATTTCGGGCTGAAAAACACGTTTTGAAAAGTGTCTTGTTACTGCCCCATAACTTACATGGGGCTGACCAAACTTGCAGAAACATGTTTATTTCTGCTGAAAAACACGTTTGGACACTTTCTGCACACTGGGGTTAAGAGCTGAGTGTGTGGGGTCTTGTGAGCCTAGCAGTTACACTGAGATTCTGCTGTCTGAAAAAACGCGTTTATTTCGGGCTGAAAAACACGTTTTGAAAAGTGTCTTGTTACTGCCCCATAACTTACATGGGGTTGACCAAACTTGCAGAAACATGTTTATTTCTGCTGAAAAACACGTTTTGACCCTTTCTGCACACTGGGGTTAAGGGCTGAGTGTGTGGGCACTTCTGAGCCTTGCTGTTACAAGTAGATTCAGTTGTCTGAAAAAACGTGTTTATTTCGGGCTGAAAAACATGTTTTGAAAAGTGTGATGTTACTGCCCCATAACTTACATGGGGTTGACCAAACTTGCAGAAACATGTTTATTTCTGCTGGAAAACACGTTTTGACACTTTCTGTACACTGGGGTTAAGGGCTGAGTGTGTGGGCTCTTCTGAGCCTTACTATTACAAGGAGATTCAGTTGTCTGAAAAAACGCGTTTATTTCGGGCTGAAAAACACGTTTTGAAAAGTGTCTTGTTACTGCCCCATAACTTACATGGGGTTGACCAAACTTGCAGAAACATGTTTATTTCTGCTGAAAAACACGTTTTGACCCTTTCTGCACACTGGGGTTAAGGGCTGAGTGTGTGGGCACTTCTGAGCCTTGCTGTTACAAGTAGATTCAGTTGTCTGAAAAAAACGCGTTTATTTCGGGCTGAAAAACACGTTTTGAAAAGTGTGATGTTACTGCCCCATAACTTACATGGGGTTGACCAAACTTGCAGAAACATGTTTATTTCTGCTGAAAAACACGTTTTGACACTTTCTGCACACTGGGGTTAAGGGCTGAGTGTGTGGGCACTTCTGAGCCTTGCTATTACAAGGAGATTCAGTTGTATGAAAAAACGCGTTTATTTCGGGCTGAAAAACACGTTTTGAAAAGTGTCTTGTTACTGCCCCATAACTTACATGGGGTTGACCAAACTTGCAGAAACATGTTTATTTCTGCTGGAAAACACGTTTTGACACTTTCTGTACACTGGGGTTAAGGGCTGAGTGTGTGGGCTCTTCTGAGCCTTGCTATTACAAGGAGATTCAGTTGTCTGAAAAAACGCGTTTATTTCGGGCTGAAAAACACGTTTTGAAAAGTGTCTTGTTACTGCCCCATAACTTACATGGGGGTGACCAAACTTGCAGAAACATGTTTATTTCTGCTGAAAAACACGTTTGGACACTTTCTGTACACTGGGGTTAAGGGCTGAGTGTGTGGGCTCTTCTGAACCTTACTATTACAAGGAGATTCAGTTGTCTGAAAAAACGCGTTTATTTCGGGCTGAAAAACACGTTTTGAAAAGTGTCTTGTTACTGCCCCATAACTTACATGGGGTTGACCAAACTTGCAGAAACATGTTTATTTCTGCTGAAAAACACGTTTTGACCCTTTCTGCACACTGGGGTTAAGGGCTGAGTGTGTGGGCACTTCTGAGCCTTGCTGTTACAAGTAGATTCAGTTGTCTGAAAAAACGCGTTTATTTCGGGCTGAAAAACACGTTTTGAAAAGTGTCTTGTTACTGCCCCATAACTTACATGGGGGTGACCAAACTTGCAGAAACATGTTTATTTCTGCTGAAAAACACGTTTTGACACTTTCTGTACACTGGGGTTAAGGGCTGAGTGTGTGGGCTCTTCTGAGCCTTGCTATTACAAGGAGATTCAGTTGTCTGAAAAAACGCGTTTATTTCGGGCTGAAAAACACGTTTTGAAAAGTGTCTTGTTACTGCCCCATAACTTACATGGGGTTGACCAAACTTGCAGAAACATGTTTATTTCTGCTGAAAAACACGTTTTGACACTTTCTGCACACTGGGGTTAAGGGCTGAGTGTGTGGGCACTTCTGAGCCTTGCTGTTACAAGTAGATTCAGTTGTCTGAAAAAACGCGTTTATTTCGGGCTGAAAAACACGTTTTGAAAAGTGTCTTGTTACTGCCCCATAACTTACATGGGGTTGACCAAACTTGCAGAAACATGTTTATTTCTGCTGAAAAACACGTTTGGACACTTTCTGTACACTGGTGTTAAGGGCTGAGTGTGTGGGCTCTTCTGAGCCTTGCTATTACAAGGAGATTCAGTTGTCTGAAAAAACGCGTTTATTTCGGGCTGAAAAACACGTTTTGAAAAGTGTCTTGTTACTGCCCCATAACTTACATGGGGTTGACCAAACTTGCAGAAACATGTTTATTTCTGCTGAAAAACACGTTTTGACACTTTCTGCACACTGGGGTTAAGGGCTGAGTGTGTGGGCACTTCTGAGCCTTGCTGTTACAAGTAGATTCAGTTGTCTGAAAAAACGCGTTTATTTCGGGCTGAAAAACACGTTTTGAAAAGTGTGATGTTACTGCCCCATAACTTACATGGGGTTGACCAAACTTGCAGAAACATGTTTATTTCTGCTGGAAAACACGTTTTGACACTTTCTGTACACTGGGGTTAAGGGCTGAGTGTGTGGGCTCTTCTGAGCCTTGCTATTACAAGGAGATTCAGTTGTCTGAAAAAACGCGTTTATTTCGGGCTGAAAAACACGTTTTGAAAAGTGTCTTGTTACTGCCCCATAACTTACATGGGGTTGACCAAACTTGCAGAAACATGTTTATTTCTGCTGAAAAACACGTTTTGACCCTTTCTGCACACTGGGGTTAAGGGCTGAGTGTGTGGGCACTTCTGAGCCTTGCTGTTACAAGTAGATTCAGTTGTCTGAAAAAACGCGTTTATTTCGGGCTGAAAAACACGTTTTGAAAAGTGTCTTGTTACTGCCCCATAACTTACATGGGGGTGACCAAACTTGCAGAAACATGTTTATTTCTGCTGGAAAACACGTTTTGACACTTTCTGTACACTGGGGTTAAGGGCTGAGTGTGTGGGCTCTTCTGAGCCTTGCTATTACAAGGAGATTCAGTTGTCTGAAAAAACGCGTTTATTTCGGGCTGAAAAACACGTTTTGAAAAGTGTCTTGTTACTGCCCCATAACTTACATGGGGGTGACCAAACTTGCAGAAACATGTTTATTTCTGCTGAAAAACACGTTTGGACACTTTCTGCACACTGGGGTTAAGAGCTGAGTGTGTGGGGTCTTCTGAGCCTAGCAGTTACACTGAGATTCTGCTGTCTGAAAAAACGCGTTTATTTCGGGCTGAAAAACACGTTTTGAAAAGTGTCTTGTTACTGCCCCATAACTTACATGGGGTTGACCAAACTTGCAGAAACATGTTTATTTCTGCTGAAAAACACGT
Organism: Lepisosteus oculatus; assembly: GCF_040954835.1. Classification (NCBI taxonomy): domain Eukaryota; kingdom Metazoa; phylum Chordata; class Actinopteri; order Semionotiformes; family Lepisosteidae; genus Lepisosteus; species Lepisosteus oculatus. The sequence continues at coordinate 78,700 of NW_027167994.1, forward strand.
TTTGACCCTTTCTGCACACTGGGGTTAAGGGCTGAGTGTGTGGGCACTTCTGAGCCTTGCTGTTACAAGTAGATTCAGTTGTCTGAAAAAACGCGTTTATTTCGGGCTGAAAAACACGTTTTGAAAAGTGTGATGTTACTGCCCCATAACTTACATGGGGTTGACCAAACTTGCAGAAACATGTTTATTTCTGCTGGAAAACACGTTTTGACACTTTCTGTACACTGGGGTTAAGGGCTGAGTGTGTGGGCTCTTCTGAGCCTTGCTATTACAAGGAGATTCAGTTGTCTGAAAAAACGCGTTTATTTCGGGCTGAAAAACACGTTTTGAAAAGTGTCTTGTTACTGCCCCATAACTTACATGGGGGTGACCAAACTTGCAGAAACATGTTTATTTCTGCTGGAAAACACGTTTTGACACTTTCTGTACACTGGGGTTAAGGGCTGAGTGTGTGGGCTCTTCTGAGCCTTGCTATTACAAGGAGATTCAGTTGTCTGAAAAAACGCGTTTATTTCGGGCTGAAAAACACGTTTTGAAAAGTGTCTTGTTACTGCCCCATAACTTACATGGGGTTGACCAAACTTGCAGAAACATGTTTATTTCTGCTGAAAAACACGTTTTGACCCTTTCTGCACACTGGGGTTAAGGGCTGAGTGTGTGGGCACTTCTGAGCCTTGCTGTTACAAGTAGATTCAGTTGTCTGAAAAAACGCGTTTATTTCGGGCTGAAAAACACGTTTTGAAAAGTGTGATGTTACTGCCCCATAACTTACATGGGGTTGACCAAACTTGCAGAAACATGTTTATTTCTGCTGAAAAACACGTTTTGACACTTTCTGTACACTGGGGTTAAGGGCTGAGTGTGTGGGCACTTCTGAGCCTTGCTGTTACAAGTAGATTCAGTTGTCTGAAAAAACGCGTTTATTTCGGGCTGAAAAACACGTTTTGAAAAGTGTGTTGTTACTGCCCCATAACTTACATGGGGTTGACCAAACTTGCAGAAACATGTTTATTTCTGCTGAAAAACACGTTTTGACCCTTTCTGCACACTGGGGTTAAGGGCTGAGTGTGTGGGCACTTCTGAGCCTTGCTGTTACAAGTAGATTCAGTTGTATGAAAAAACGCGTTTATTTCGGGCTGAAAAACACGTTTTGAAAAGTGTGTTGTTACTGCCCCATAACTTACATGGGGTTGACCAAACTTGCAGAAACATGTTTATTTCTGCTGAAAAACACGTTTTGACCCTTTCTGCACACTGGGGTTAAGGGCTGAGTGTGTGGGCACTTCTGAGCCTTGCTGTTACAAGTAGATTCAGTTGTATGAAAAAACGCGTTTATTTCGGGCTGAAAAACACGTTTTGAAAAGTGTCTTGTTACTACCCCATAACTTACATGGGGGTGACCAAACTTGCAGAAACATGTTTATTTCTGCTGAAAAACACGTTTGGACACTTTCTGTACACTGGGGTTAAGGGCTGAGTGTGTGGGCTCTTCTGAGCCTTGCTATTACAAGGA
>NW_027167995.1:0-79540 GCF_040954835.1 Lepisosteus oculatus
ATGTGCTTGGTCCAAAATCAGATACGGGAGGGTTAGGACACCACGAGCTGCGTGGCTGCGGAAGGATCCCGGTTCAACACGGTCTCACTGCAATACTATACCGCTGGAGGAAAGAGCCCGGGTTCGATAAGCCTTGGAATGTGACTAGGAAAGTGAAGCCTTTTGAAAGAGGTAAAGCACTGCACAACGGAACTGAGGGAGAATCTTACAGGGGATTCTGAGCGGTGTCTAAATAAATAAATTCTTCAGCGTCCGCGGATGGCATTTTGCAGCTGGAAGCAGATGTCGACGCTTTTTGCACAGAGCACCAAAAAAGCGTCTTTTTTGAAGGCTCAGGCACTGAGCATTGGTGGTTCAGTGGTAGAATTCTCGCCTGCCACGCGGGAGGCTCGGGTTCGATTCCTGGCCAATGCAGTGGCTTTTGCAGCGAGCGGCTCCATCACTTGCATCCCCTTGCAACTCGCAACTGAAAACCCACTGAAGCTAAGCAGGTGTGAGCCAGGTCAGTACCCGGATGAGGGTGAGCTACAGGGAAAAACAAAGCTTCCAGCTGGAAGTGGTGTTAATGGTGCCGGCGGGGGGGCGCTCACCCTGAGGTCTGTGCGGGTCCCAATGCCCCAGTATAGTGACGGAGATGCTGTGTTGTAAAAGGGCGCTGTCTTTTGGATGAGATGTAAAACCGAGGTCACAGCGCTCTGTGGTCATTCAAAATGACCACCAAAACCTTTGACAAAAGCTCTTGGTAATTGATGGTCTTCAATAATGCTTCTCCTTTAGGTACATTTTAAATCAGCTGAAAAATGCTGTGAAATGGGGGGGCACTTCAGGCCAGTGTAGGATTTGGGTTACAAGAACCATGAAACTGCACGAGAAAGCCCGTACACTGAATTACACGGCTTTCTATTCAAAGGAGGACAAAAGAAATTCCCTGAGTTCGATTTTTTACAGCACAGAGAGGAGCACTGTCATGAGGCCGGTTAGCTCAGTTGGTTAGAGCGTGGTGCTAATAACGCCAAGGTCATGGGTTCGAGCCCCGTACGGGCCAGGTCCTTTACTCCTCTCTTACCAAAGCTGTTAGGTTCCTTTCCGTGGTGAGAGGGGTTGTCATGCAACGCTCCCACATAGTGCCGACAGACAAGAGTGTTGCGGGAGAAGAGAAAAGTGTTTGAAGACTTAAGAGTGTTTTAGGTGGAGCCAAAATCAAGTGTCACAAATGCAAGTGGTTGGATTTCCAATGTTTAATATGGTAAAAATAAGCGGAAGTTATCTGCTGGTCCGGCACAGTCTGCCATGCTTTTGTCAGATACTGTAAAGTGGTGTCGAACTGGGTGTCGAACTGGAGCAAAACCGTTTGCATATGTGAGGCTCCAGTTAAACATCGAGTGTCACATTAAATGACAAAAATGAAGAGAGTTAAAGCAGCTGGAGAGGTTTTCTTACAACTTTTGAGCTGACACAGTTTTGGAAAATGTTTCCTTCACGCTGCACTGTACCACATAGGCAGCCAATAGTCTCCAAAACAAAACAGAATTGACAGTCATATAATGTCCATTAACCCCGGTTTTAAACGCAGCATCATGTCTGCCATCATAAGAATATGAGTCCAATATTTTTGAATACAGTCAGAATGACTTCTAACCTTACCTGTGGTGTCTTTAATCCCTATTGCTCAATGCATGGTGTACGTACTGCATACATGTGTCTTGAGAATGAAGAATGGGCCCCTGAGACAGTCATTTACCTGTTTCACAAATTATAATATTTTACTAGAGATTCTGTTTGGGATTCAGATGTGCATTCGGACAGCAATCCCTTTCAGGAAATGATACGTTCTGGATGAGGTCAATGGTGCTGGAACACTGTATTTAGGATGTGATTGTGTGTCCCCTGCTTCAACGCAGTGATATATAGATGTGCTCCTGTAATTTATCGGTACATGCCCAGGGCAGTAAGCAGTCTGAGGATTTATTTCTAGACGGCATAGAGCAGTGAAGCAGTGAAGTAGTGCAACACACTGGATCATTATATTATTAGAATCTATTCTACTTAAATTATTACATTATACACAACTTGAGTTCATTTTAAAAATTAAAAGGTAATGAAAGGAATGCATATACATGATGGGAGCTAAAACAGAAGTTAAGAGAGAGCAAGGACGCCTACAGGAGGAAGGTATAGGACAAGCTGCAAAGGAAAAGCTACAACCCCCGACAGCTACTCACCCACCCATCCCACACAGGTACCACTCTCCAACACCTCCGCCATTAACACCTCAGGGACTGAAAGTGCTATGTGCACCATCCCCCAGGCCAGGCTGACCAGGCCAGTGCAACACACTGGATCTTTATATTATTAGAATCTTTCGCCTTTTACTAAAGATTTCCGTGGAGAGGAGCATGAATGAGTTCCATGTAATTTTTGTGCTTCCCTGCCTTCGGGTGGTTGCAGCGGGGCTGGTCAAGGAGAGAAAACAAAACTGCTCACAATCGCTCTTATTATGGTCGCCTGCTCTGCGAGTCCTCGGTCTCCACCTGTCTGATTGGCGCTCTCTTCTTTTGGGGGCGGGAAGTGTCCGGCCGCAGGGGATCTTCGGACCTCGCTTTGCATAGCGGCTTCCCAGAGTGCGCCATTTCTGGCACAGTGTGGCCAGGTGTTTTCCAAGTTATCACACGGATTGGACAGGCCCGCAAGCCGAGAGCTGCAGGCAATGAGCCCAGAGCTGAACGGACCCCACTGGTCTCCCATCCAAGTACTAACCAGGCCTGACCCTGCTTAGCTTCCGAGATCAGGCGTGTTCAGGGTGGTGAGGCCGTAAGCAAAAGCCCCGGCGCCTGACTCGCTACTTGAAGCTGTGTGTGGCGGGGGCTCCGTGCCCCCCGAGCGGGACTGAAGGATCGTTCGTGTGCAACTCTTTGGAAAGGAGCTGCTTTCCAAATCGCATTGCGTGCCTGGATGTTGGCGAATGCGCTCCCTTGTGTTGGCTCGTCCCGCACTGGAGGAGGACAAACAATCTGCACGGAGGAGCACCAGGCAAGTCTTCAGTGCACAGCACTCTGGAAACATTTCGGGGCTGTCGCGTGTTTATTTCAGCACGTAAAGCGCACCGGTCCAACACGTCGGCCGGGCGCGCGGCGCCTCCGCCCTCTTGCTGCCCCTGCAGCTGCTTCACTTTTCCCTTTAGTTGCCATCGATTTTTTTGTAGTGCTATACATATACGATTGAGGTATCTTAGAGTTCTCCTTCAAAGACCCAGCACTCTCTTTTCTTTTCCCAGTGTTACTCATATCGGACTTTTTAAACCTAAAATTCTTCAAAACCTCAAGCTAGAAGAAGAAGAAGACGACAAATATGAAGCGTTATAGCAACGACATGCCATGAGACGATCGATAACGATTTCCATAGGATCCCCGCGGTTGCCTGGCAACCGTCAGCGAGCAGAGCAATGAGGTCACGGGGACAGGGGAGTCACACGCTGGCGGTTTGGATACGCGGAAGATCACTGAGGGATCCACAGTATATGGACCCTCCGTGCGCCATCAGTCCGCACTCCGGACTCTGAATCCTGCCATCCGAGTTAAGATCTCGGCGGAACCTGAGGCGCAGTTCCTTCTTAAAACGTAATCTGGTGAGCATTTCTAGAATCGTACTTGTATAGATGCAGCCTTTAATGTGTTGCTAGGTTAAAATTGATGACTTCTTGTATTTCAGTAGGCAACTGCCCTCTTGATTTCGGATTTAATTTCTTTATTACAGGGGCGCTTTTATGAAGACAGAGTCATGTTCAGGTACTTTGCTTGATGGAGGAAGCTCATTTCGGACTCTGTGATCTGCTCACCTGGAAAGGTCTGCTATACTACTACAAGAGAGAAGTAGAGTCTGGAAGAAGGGACAATTTTATGATGCTTTGGAAGATAATGTTTTTTTTTCTTATACTGAAAATGAAAGGTAGTTGTTTCTATATGGACTCAGTCTTTGGAATTCGTATATATATATATTTCAGTGATCCCTCAGCCATTCCTTCTGTATTGTAATTCAATTTCTCTTTTAAAATTCCTTCCCCACTTCTAGGACCTGCAGTTGCTGAACTCCACAATGGCTTCTATTGGAAAGTCTGTGACTGAGACCAAGTAAGTGTTCACTTTTTTATGAAACCATTATTTATTTTGGAGCAATAAGCAATTCTTATATAAATGCAATAAAATCATTATGCTCAAACTATGAGAGAGAATTTTAAGGATAATTTAATAAATCAGTCTTAGCTTGTTTCTATACACAGATGGTATTATTTATTTTCAAAGGAAACCCGCGAGGATTCCCCTGGTGTGCAAGATTTGCCTGAATACTTTTGATCAGCTTCCTGCTCACTTGAAGAGGGCGTGTATGAAGCACGCCATGGCAGAAGAGATCAGGATGGCCTCTCAACAGGCGAGGGAGGACATGATGAATCACCTGAAGAACGGGGTCATCGTGGATTACCACAGAATAGAGATCGTGTCTGGTGAGGCAAACAGGATAGTGGTTGTAAGACTGCTAGAGTCCTTGGGCCTTTTTGTACATGGGAAGCCTGAAGACACATTGGCAAGGTGAGATATTTTTAATCTGTAAGGCTTCTGTAGTTTCTTTTTGAAATCATTGTTACAACATATTATGTAAAAGCATGTTGAAAAGAATCTACCTGCATTCCAGCGGCCCTGAGCAAGAGGCCGCTGTCCAGGAGGAAGAGATGCCAGAGGCTGCTCTAGAAACTGAAACAGAAGCAGATAAGGAAGGGGAAGATGTGAGCTCTGAAGAACTCTATCAGCAGTAAGACTTTTTATTTTTCAGATGTATCTATTTTTTACTAAAATTCTAATTTGTCTTATAGGTATAAAATGTTTAAACTGGTGTTTTATATCCTTACAGGCCCTGAGTAGTTAAAAAGTATCAGCAGGCCAGAAGAGAGTGGCCCAAGCTGCACTCTATAGAAAGCACTCCCTGGATGCTCCTCTCCTGATTGGATTCAAACAGTACCTTACCAAGGATCTGGGAGTGGCAAATTATTCTCAGGAGGTATTTATTTTTTAAAGGCATTTCAAATTAAGCAATGGTATCTTCATTGTAAATGTTTTTATTTCTTAGCTTAAAATTCACCCATGTGAAATGATGTCAGCCATAAACATCATGACTCTATATTTCCTACCTGAATCTATTCTACTTAAATTATTACATTATACACAATTTGAGTTCATTTTAAAAAGTAAAAGGTAATGAAAGGAATGCATTTTCATAAGAAAGATAATACCGATATGCATGTGATAATCTTCCTTATATCATGTAGTGCGTCATTTGGACACTTTGTGGGCTTCAAATACAAAGAAAATCATGTTCTATGGTAGAAAATACAAAACTTAAGCTTTTATTTTAATTAGATTTCTTTATAAAGCATAAGCAATCATTTATTACATCGCTTCTTGAATTAAATCTTTTGACAAGAGGTAAGACTTCTGTTACATTTAAACCCATGTTTAGCTGTGTTTTTTAGATTTAACTGAACCAATTTCTGTGTGTGATAATGTCCTTGAATTCTGACAACATCACACTAAATTACATGATATAAAACAGCTAATGTTTCTAGAGATAAAGTTTCTGAGATGCTTCTAATTACTTTTTATTACCAGGCACAGTTTAATTCACCTTGTACAGTACTGAAAGACCAAGATGCTTTTTTAAAAAGTTATTTAACATTTTATAGAACTTTGTCTACTATGGCAACATGATGAGCTTGGTGAAACTTGGAAAAATACTGCTTGGCCACTTATCTTAAGATAAAGATAGGATAAAGGTTTATCTTTTGCACCTACCTGACCCCCAGGGAAGGCCAATGCTTTCTAGGTTGATGGTTCCCTACAGTAGACTGTACTTTAATTTCAAAGGTAATGTATATTGACCCAAATCAGTTTTGGAATCCAATCTACTGACGAGATGGAGCACATCCTTTTTTCAGGATTTTAGCATCATACGTTTGGTATATTTAGTCCCTAATGCTGAAAGAAATGATCATAGAACATTTGGACACTTTGTGGGCTTGAAATACAAAGCAAATCATGTTCTATGGTACAAGATAAATACAAAACTTAAGCTTTTATTTTAATTAGATTTGTTTATAAAGCATAAGCAATCATTTATTACATTAATATATGTGAAAATAACATTTTAGCATCATACGTTTAGTATATTTAGTCCCTAATGCTGAAAGAAATGATCATAGAACATGACATCTAACCTTACCTGCCGTTTTTTTAATCCCTATTGCTCAATGCACGGTGAAAGCATTGCATACATGTGTCTGACAATGAGGAATGGGCCCCTGAGACAGTCATTTGCCTGTTTCACAAATGATCGTATTTTCCTAGAGATTCTGTTTGGGATTCAGATGTGCATTCGGACAGCAATCCCTTTCAAGAAATGATACGTTCTGGATGAGGTCAAAGGTGCTGGAACACTGTATCTAGGATGTGTTTGCAGAGACTGTGTGTCTCCTGCTTCAATGCAGTGATAAACAGATGTGCTCCTTTAATTTATTGGTACATGCCCAGGGCAGTAAGCAGTCTGAGGATTTATTTCCAGATGGAATAGAGCAGTGAAGCAGTGAAGTAGTGCAAAACACTGGATCATTATACTATTAGAATCTATTCTACTTAAATTATTACATTATACTCAATTTGAGTTCATTTTAAAAAGTAAAAGGTAATGAAAGGAATGCATTTTCATAAGAAAGATAATACCGATATGCATGTGATAATCTTCCTTATATCATGTAGTGCGTCATTTGGACACTTTGTGGGCTTGAAATACAAAGAAAATCATGTTCTATGGTACAAGATAAATACAAAACTTAAGCTTTTATTTTAATTAGATTTGTTTATAAAGCATAAGCATTCATTTATTACATTAATATATGTGAAAATAACATTTTAGCATCATATGTTTAGTATATTTAGTCCCTAATGCCGAAAGAAATGATCATTTGTTTAACATGCACGGGTCTGTCTCAAAGGATGCAGTACTCCTGAAGGGTCTCAAACCCTACATTTCAGATGCCTAGCTGTATCCCTCACATGTAGCACCTCAGAATGACTTCTAACCTTACCTGTGGTGTATTAAGTCCCTATTGCTCAATGCACGGTGTACATACTGCATACATGTGTCTTGAGAATGAGGAATGGGCCCCTGAGACAGTCATTTGCCTGTTTCACAAACAGGGACCTGGACCTAGACCTGGCCCGTACGGGGCTCAAACCTGCGACCTTGGCGTTATTAGCACCACGCTCTAACCAACTGAGCTAACCAGCCTCACGACAGTGCTCCTCTCTGTGCTGCAAAAAATCAAACTCAGGGAATTTCTTTTGTCCTCCTTTGAATAGAAAGCCGTGTAATTCAGTGTACGGGCTTTCTCGTGCAGTTTCATGGTTCTTGTAACCCAAATCCTACACTGGCCTGAAGTGCCCCCCCATTTCACAGCATTTTTCAGCTGATTTAAAATGTACCTAAAGGAGAAGCATTATTGAAGACCATCAATTACCAAGAGCTTTTGTCAAAGGTTTTGGTGGTCATTTTGAATGACCACAGAGCGCTGTGACCTCAGTTTTACATCTCATCCAAAAGACAGCGCCCTTTTACAACACAGCATCTCCGTCACTATACTGGGGCATTGGGACCCGCACAGACCTCAGGGTGAGCGCCCCCCCGCCGGCACCATTAACACCGCTTCCAGCTGGAAGCTTTGTTTTTCCCTGTAGCTCACCCTCATCCAGGTACTGACCTGGCTCACACCTGCTTAGCTTCAGTGGGTTTTCAGTTGCGAGTTGCAATGGGATGCAAGTGATGGAGCCGCTCGCTGCAAAAGCCACTGCATTGGCTGGGAATCGAACCCGAGCCTCCCGCGTGGCAGGCGAGAATTCTACCACTGAACCACCAATGCTCAGTGCCTGGGCCTTCAAAAAAGACGCTTTTTTGGTGCTCTGTGCAAAACGCATCGACATCTGCTTCCAGCTGCAAAATGCCATTTGCAGACACTGAAGAACTTATTTCCAAGGCAGCGGGTACAAGCGATTGGGTGTTTTAGAACCACCAGGAACAGCAAAGAGGCGCTCTTCTTTGCTTGTGCCGAAACACACCGACTGAAGGCGGACAACGTAGTCGGCAGGATTGGAACCTGTGCGGGGAGACCCCAATGGATTTCTAGTCCATCGCCTTAACCACTCAGCCACGACTACAGAAAGCCCCACCGCCGCTGCATTCTTGCTACAATCTTACCTGGATCGCGAGGCGCCGGCGGAAGCCTATTTCAAAGTCGTTCTCCGTTTCAAAAAAACATTTCCAAAATACAAGCCTTGCAGACAGACACGCCTCAGAGGACTTAAGGGTGGCTTCATGTCGGAATGATAAAGTCTCCCCGTCCGGACATGAAAATGCCACTTTGTTACACACAAAAAAAGAATCAACAACAGAGAAATGCCCACAAGCATTTGAAAAGCCGCACCACGTCGCACTTGAAATAGCTCTTACATTAGTGGTAGACGCAGGAATCGCCTTTTTATTTACGCTTTTACCAACGCGATGGAAAGCAAAACAAAGCAAAGCAGAGCAAAACAAAACGAACAAACGAAAACCCTCACGTCCTGCACTTGCATATAACGCCGTTACGTGCCCAAGCGGTATTGTACGTCATCCTAGCACTGCACCCCGGGTCGTACGGTATATTGGAACGAGCACACGCCACGAATCGTCTCGAATCACTCCCTACAGCTGTAAGGCGCCTTGAAGCGTGCACCCCCAACATTCTTCTTTGCGCATCTGTGAAAGGTAAACTCTTGAGCAAACTCTGAACCAGCTCTAAGGAAACTAATCCGATTAGACGTTACTTTGACTCATCTTCTTACGCTCAGTGCCGGATTGCTCAAACTCCAGCTAGGGTTAGGGTTAGCATTCCCACGCTACTTAGACACTTTGTTTACGCTCAGTGCTGGATTTTGGGAACTTCAGGACGAGTGGGAATTTTCTCCTATCTGTCCATTCTGTTTTGTTTTGGAGACTCTTGGCTGCCTATGTTGTTCAGTGCAGCGTGAAGGAAACATTTTCCAAAACTGTGTCAGCTCAAAAGTTGTAAGAAAACCTCTCCAGGTGCTTTAACTCTCTTCATTTTTGTCATTTAATGTGATACTCGATGTATAACTGGAGCCTCACATATGCAAATGGTGAGGCTCCAGTTCGACACCCAGTTCCACACCACTTTACAGTATATGACAAAAGCATGGCAGACTGTGCCGGACCAGCTGGTAACTTCCGCTTATTTTGACCATATTAAACATTGGAAGTCTTCCCACTTGCATTTGTGACACTTGATTTTGGCTCCACCTAAGACACTCTTAAATCTTCAAACACTTTTCTCTTCTCCCGCAACACACTTGTCTGTCGGCACTATGTGGCAGCGTTGCATGACAACCCATCTCACCACGGAAAGGAACCTAACAGCTCTGGTAAGAGAGTAGAATTACCTGAAGAACTGCTTTCCATGGAAGCAGGTCCCAGCGATGTAGCATTTTTATAGTACCAGGAAAGGAGAAGCTGCACTTCGCCTTTGCCGCACAGGCACAAGGTGACGTGCGGCAGACGCCGTAGTCGGCAGGATTCGAACCTGAGCAGGGAGTCCCCAATGGATTTCAAGTCCATCGCCTTAACTACTCGGCCACGACTACAGCGAGCTCGCCACCGCCGCATTCCTCCTATAATCTAACACGGAGTGCGAGGTGGCTGCGGAAACTTTATTAAAGTCGCTCTCCGTTAAAAAAAAAATACCTTTCACAAGATACATGCCGGCAGACAGACACGCCTCAGAGGGTTTAAGGCTGGCTTCACGTTCAAATGATAAAGTCTCCCCGTCCGGATGTCAAAATGCAACTTTGGCAGACAGAAAAAACATCAACAAACCACAAATGTGGACAAGGATTTTACAAGCTGCACCACACTGCACTTTCAAAAGCATTTACATTCGTGTTAGACGCAGGAATTGTCTTTGTTTTGCGCGCTTACGAACGCCATAGAAAACGAAACAAAACAAAAGCCCTCAGCTCCTGCACTTGATTATAATGCCGTTACGTGTCGAAGCAGGAATTTACGTCATCTTACCACTGCAACATGGGGAATAGAGGGAAATGAACACACGCTACGAATCGTCTCAATCACTCCCTAGAGTCGTAAGGCACATTGAAGGGTGCACCCCCATCATTAATCGTTGGGCCTCTGTAAAAGGAAAGCTGTTGAGCAGTCTTTGAAACAGCTCGGATGAAACACTTGATTGCTTCCATGTGCATCTGGAGCCCACTTATTTTCACTTCACGCCGCCCAAAGCATTTCTAAAACAGGAGATTCGCGTTTGGGAATGCGCCCTGCCCTACAAATAAAACAGGTCTACGGGTCTGAAACCTGCTCCACGGAAAACAGTTCTGTTGCGCTTTTGATCCAAGGGAGATTCTCTGTTCTTGCTTTTTGATGACATAACACCCAAAGGGGCTTCTTTGGAGCTGGATTCCAACCAGCATCCTAAAGTTTCTTGGCGGTATCCTTTACAGTCCTCTGTTCGGTCGACAAGGAACAGAAGGGGGCAGCTTTCCTCACACATACAGTGCAATGTACTGTAGTGTTCCCCTTCATTGAATTCGCAGTTCTGCATCAGACCTCTAACTCGTTTCCTTAGCTTGGATTTAAGCCACGAAGCAGGCTTATACTGTATAAACGTCTAGAGGAATCACAAACTATTTGAGAGGCCATCATCCCAGGGGGAACTGACAAAGTCTATCCCTAAACACCTAGCGCAGTCTCTCGAGAGACTGTCAAAAATCGCTTTCTCCGTTTGTGCTGCAAGTAAGTGAAAACGCGGTCTCAACCCAGAGCCACTTGGCAGCAGCGGCACGTAAATACTGTTACTACCACTGCTCGATACCGACGTTAGCCTACTATACCATGTTCAGCCACCGCTAGAAAATGTAAGGCTCTAGTACTGGAGCAAACAACAGGAGAGCCAACGTCAAACGTAGAGAGTGACAAGGATGGGATTCAAACCCATGCGTGCAGAGCACAATGGATTAGCAGTCCATCACCTTAACCACTCAGCCACCTTGTCGATGAAACTGGGCTGTCCAGACATGGGTTGGCGCGCTCCAGATGATCTTTTTCTTTTTTTTTCCCTCGTACTCGAGGGTCCTTTTCCTGTTCCACATGCGATTTCAACATTTTCCTTGGGAGATGTCAAGCCAGCAAGCCACTGCTGTGGTTCAGTGGCCAGTGTGGAGTTCAGTGGCCCTGTTGTACACAGAAAGCACATTGAGCTCCTTGGACATGAAAAGTTCCAGATAAAAGCCATTTGTCATCCTTTCTCTTGGTGTCGATGTTGCTATTGTATGTAAAGGTGGCAACTTGCTCAGCGAGCAGGCGGAGCACACACCGAATGCAGATGTGTCTGAGTGGTGTGTCCAAGTGGCTGCAAAAGGACAACACTACCGGGGCGCCGTTGCTTAGTTGGTTAAAGCGCTTGTCTCTTAAACAGGAGATCCTGAGTCCGAATCCCAGTGGTGCCTTGTTTGTTCTGTCTTCTCGAACAGAACTGGTCCTTACAGACAACCGCCTACGGCTAGACTTAATTAAATGCAAGTATTCATTTCCTGTCTTTAACGCGACTTGTTTTTCTTAAAATGGATGGAACTTGCAAAACATGAAATACAAACATTGCTAATCAGCGCTAGCGGCTGGCAAAAAAAAGAAGCCAGCAATGTTTTTTTTTCTTTAACCTTAACCCTGCTAATGGAGAAGAGTTAAACGACCGAGTCTATGCAGCTTAAACGGTGCTCACGTCGGGTTCTTAGCTGAAAGGGTGGTAAATCATGCTCACCCCAGTCCTTAATCTTTTAAAAGGATACAAAATTGAACCTAGTCGCCACATCACATACATCCTGTTCAACGATAAAAAGGTGACATCTATCCTCGATCCAGAGTAAATCCCACGATGAGGGCATATTTTTTTCCACTTTACCATGAGTCGGGCTCAGCTGCACAGAGGCGAGAGCAGAGCAATGAGGTCACGGGGACAGGGGAGTCACACGCTGGCGGTTTAAACACGCGGAAGAAAACTGAGGGATCCACAGTATGTGGACCCTCTGTGCGCCATCAGTCCGCACTCCGGACTCTGAATCCTGCCATCCAAGTTAAGATCTCGGCGGAACCTGAGGCGCAGTTCCTTCTTAAAACGTAATCTGGTGAGCATTTCTAGAATCGTACTTGTATAGATGCAGCCTTTAATGTGTTGCTAGGTTAAAATTGATGACTTCTTGAACTTCAGTATTCAACTGCCCTCTTGATTTCGGATTTAATTTCTTTATTACAGGGGCGCTTTTATGAAGACAGAGTCATGTTCAGGTACTTTGCTTGATGGAGGAAGCATATTTCGGACTCTGTGATCTGCTCACCTGGAAAGGTCTGCTGTACTACTACAAGAGAGAAGTAGAGTCTGGAAGAATGGACAATTTTATGATGCTTTGGAAGATAATGTTTTCTTTTTCTTTGAAATCGAAATGAATCAGAATATCAGTGCAAAAGACAAACTCTTGGTTTGGTTTAAAGAGATATGGTTTTAAAACAGACAAAATGTAGAAAACAGGTGTTTCTCACTTTTGGAAAAGAATGGACCGGGGGTAATATTTTACTAGGTGCAGTGCTGATCTCGCTGGGTTACAGTCCTGCAGTGTCACAGCAGGGCCAGTGACGCAATGGCTAACGCGTCTGACTACGGATCAGGAGATTGCAGGTTTGACTCCTGCCTGGGTCAGGTCGTTTTTAAACGCATCGGGTTACTCCCTAAGTAGTCTGTGCTACTTACTGCATTGTAATCGTACCCAGTAAGAGATTTCCTTCATGTAAATGAACTGCACCTGACAGCTTTAGAAAAACACCTGGGCTCAGTACGGTGCTGAGAGCTTAGCGTTGCTGTTCTAATTAGCACGCACTGCATCGGCTATGAGCCCGAACTTTTCAATTATTCCGATCAGTAAGTCAACACGTAGTCCACATGAACGGTAGAAATATTCTCTTGTCTGTCTCTTGTTTGTATAGAACTGAATGTCCCTGACAATGTACTGTTAGTTTTAATTGAAGAACGGCATTTGTGTTCAAATATACCAGACAAGTTTATATAACTGCTCATGCGACACTCAGTTGTAATTAGTCAAGAAATAAAGTCGAACAACAGCTGCGAGTTTGATTCTGAACGTATGAGATTGCAGCGCCTTTTACTTCCATTGACAAATGATAGAGATTCGAAGAGAGATCCTTCAGACCAGCAAGCAAACCCACGGCTTTTTCGGTTTTCTATCTAGGCAACGTTGGTGTCTGCAATAGCATACATGAAAGCGTGATGCAATTTCTGTGGCTACATTTGTTGCACGTCATGCACAGTAAGAGTGTTTCTAACACCAAATAAAAAGTCAACAATTAGCGATCACGCCTTCTCCTCAGTTAACCCACTGAAACCCTTGCTGTTAACAGTTCTTTACTGCGTGCTTTACCAGCACCTACATATCGTGTCGGTTCTTTCAGCTTTATTCATTAGGTTTTCAAAGGCATAAGTAGAGCACCAGAGGTGCGAACGCAAAATGTGTGGTTATCTGAAGAATTGCTTCCCATGGCAGCGGGTCCAAGTGATTTCGCGTTGTTATAGTACCAGGAAAGGAGAAGCGGCACTTCGCTTCTGCCGCGCAGGCACAAGGCGACGTGCGGCAGACGCCGGAGTCGGCAGGTTTCGAACCTGCGCGGGGAAGCCCCAACGCATTTCGAGTCCATCGCCTTAACCACTCGGCCATGACAAAAGTGAGCTCGCTGCCGCCGCATTCCTCCTATAATATAACACGGAGTGCGAGGTGGCTGCGGAAACCTTTTTAAAGTTGCTCTCCGTTAAAAAAAATACCTTTCACAAGATTTGTGCCGGCAGACAGACACGCCTCAGAGGGTTTAAGGCTGGCTTCACGTTCAAATGATAAAGTCCCCCAGTCCGGATGTCAAAATGCAACTTTGGCAGACAGAAAAAACATCAACAAACCAAAAATGTGGACAAGGATTTTACAAGCTGCACCACACTGCACTTTCAAAAGCATTTACATTCGTGTTAGACGCAGGAATTGCCTTTGATTTGCGCGCTTACGAACGCCATGGAAAACGAAACAAAACTAAAGCCCTCAGCTCCTGCACTTGATTATAATCCCGTTACGTGTCGAAGCAGGAATTTACGTTACATTGGTGTTAGCAGTGGGATGGGATAGCCCTTCGCCGGGGACGGCGATTTAAGCGGGGGAGAGTGTAACGCTTACGGCCGACAGGCACTGTGTAAGAGCCGGCGTACCAGAGCAGGTGACGTCGCCGCCCTTCCCTGTGATAGCAGGACTACAGCTACTGGGCTGTTGAGAGATCTCTCTTTAGCTCACGGGGCTAGGTCGCTGCAGAGAGACGCGGAAGTCCCGGGTTCGAGCCTCCAGTCGGGATGGGGCCGACCAGATGCGGCAAGGGCGCCCGCCTGAGCCCCCGTTGCGTTACATCTCTATTCCCCGTGTTGCATGTGATCTTATCTTTATCTAAGTCATAATAATTAATAAAGAGAGTCTGATTTAACAAACAACACACGCCCAACATTTGACATTGCTGTTTCTTTATTGACCAAATGGTTTAAACAATCAAGGTCATTGATGGAAAAAGTACGTGAACCCTTATATTAAGGAGCTAGTGGAACCTCCTTTATGACAAAAACCTCAACCCCCACTTTCTGTAGCGGCTGGTCAGACCTGAGCAGCGGTTAGGAGGTATTTTGGCCTATTCCTCTATGCAAAACTGTTTCAGTTCATGTATATTTTTGGGATGTCTTGCGCTGAACGGCCTGCTTCAGATCACGCCACAGCACTTCAATGGGATTGGGGTCAGGACTCTTACTTGGCCATCCCAAAATACGGAATTTCTTCTGTTTCAGCCACTCTGTTGTTGATGTACTCCTTTGTTTTTGTCATGCTGCATGACCCAGCGTCTTTCGAGTTTTAGATCACAGGCAGACACCCTGACATTCTGCTGTAGATTTTCCTGATACATCTTGGAATTCATCGGTCCCTCGATGATTGCAAGCCGTACAGCCTCCGCTATGCTTCCCAGGTGGGATGAGGTTTTGGAGTTGGTATGCAGTGTTTTGTTATCTCCAAACATAACGCTGTGCACATTTACCAACAAGTACCCTACCCTACCATTTTGTATATAGTATTCTCCGGTTTTATCTCTTGTGTATATAGTGATTCTGAATTTCCTTCTCTGGTTGTATATAGCCTGTGCTTGTGATATTCTTGTTGATAGTATTGCTCTTATTTTTTTTTAATTGTGTAGGGCGTCAGGAGCCGCCCTTGAAGGGGGGGGGTACTGTCACGCCCGACATCCCTCCCTAGAGGGCGCTCCACTGCTCCCATTATTGTTTGTGTGATTTAGTTCTCCAGGTGTACCCTTTTAGTGTTATTATTTAAAGACTAGCTCCTCCAGTCCTCGGGGCTCATCATTAGGGTAAGATGTCGCGAGGCCCGCCTAGCACCAGGAAACCCTACATCCGTCTCCTGAGGGCAGAGGCCTCATCCCCGACGCCTCCCGTTTCCTGAGCCCGGGGTCTGGAGGATCTCGCCCCGTCACCCTTGGACCTCCATGTTTCGTTTGTCTGTGTGCTCCCCCCTCCCGGGGATTTTAACTTTGTCGCGTTCCAGGATGGATTTCCAGTTTATGGACTTTCGGACCGTGCTTTGACCTGCCCTTGGACCCGTTTGGATTTGGATGCCGTTTTGTCTTCCCCATACACTGTCTCACGGACTGTCACTATTATTTTGTGCACTATTAAACCCCTGTGTGTTCCTTTTTACCACGCCTCCTGTTTTCTCCAGCTCTTACTGCATCGCATAGGGTCTTCTATAAGATCTGACACGGATTCCAGTCCGTGTCCGTTACAGGACCTATAATTAGTATGATGAATGTATCGCTTGCGTCAGGCGTTGTACCTGATCAATTTAAGGTAGCGGTTGTTAGACCGCTCCTTAAGAAGTCAAATTTGGATCCACAAGTTCTTAACAACTACAGGCCTGTCTCAAAGGTCCAATTTCAATCTAAAGGTCTTGGGAGAATAGTTGTTGCCCAACGTCAATCGTATCTGGATCCAAATAATATACTTGAGAAATTTCAGTCTGGTTTCTGAAACTGCATTAACAAGAGTCGTAAATGATATTCTCTTAGCTACTGATGCGGGGAATGCAACAGTGCTTGTGCTTCTAGATCTTAGAGCTGCCTTTGACACGGTTGACCTCTCTGTTTTGTTACACAGGCTTGAGTTTGAGGTTGGCTTTTCTGGAACCGTCCTTCAGTGGTTTACTTCACATTTTACTCATCGTTTTCATTATGTTCAAATATCTAATAATTGTACTGCTTCATCAATGTCACCAGTTCAATTTGGGGTACCAGAAGATCAGTGCTGGGACCAATATTGCTCTCTCTCTCTACATGCTGCTGCTAGGTAGGATAATATGAAAAAATAATATGAACTTTCATTCATATGCTGATGACACTCAAATAAACATTTTGTTTACACCAAACGACAACTCTTCTATTATCAGTTTAGTTAAATGCATTAAGGAAGGAAATACTTGGATGTGTGAAAACTTTTTGTTACTCAACTCTGAGAAAAATGAGGATCTGTTGATCGGAGGCAACAATACTGATAGGACTACTATAACTTCAGCACTTAACTCAGAGGATTTAAACATTTGCCTCAAAAAGACAGCACGTAACCTAGGCGGCATATTAGACACAAGGCTCTTAACAACTTGCATTGTTAAGTGCCTTGGGACAACCTTGTTGTGAAAGGCGCTATATAGAAATACATTGATTTGAATTGAATTGACAATGTAAAATGTTGTGTGTGTTGTTTGTTAAACAAGACTGTCTTTATTTATCAAAAAATAAAGGAATTTGCTAGGAATGCAAACGTTAGGTTGCGCTTCTTCATGCTGCATCGTCGGCATGAGTGGAGCTTTTTAAACGTCTGTACTTACTGTGCCCCATAAGAAATCGTTTGTCCCCGTTCAAAAGAGATTGTGCGATGTCCTGCAGTGTTCGCAAAGCAAACCTTTGACAGTTTGAAAAGAGGAATTTATTCTTCTTCCTGTGCGTGCAGTAGTTACAAAGTTGAACGTCTTTACACGATTTGCTGCAGTTTTCAGTGGGCGGGCTTTGTCAGATGGCTTGGAAAAACGCACTGTGTTTCGGCTCGGGAAACATCATGAGAAGTGTCCTGCATGTTTTCTGTGTATAGCTGTCTTTTAACGCATACAGAATTCATTCGAAATCATTGATTTCTCCAATTAACAAGGGTCCCTTAAAAGATTAGTCAAAGTAACGTCTAATCGGATTAGTTTCCTTAGAGCTGGTTCAGAGTTTGCTCAAGAGTTTACCTTTCACAGATGCGCAAAGAAGAATGTTGGGGGTGCATGCTTCAAGGTGCCTTACAGCTGTAGGGAGTGATTCGAGACGATTCGTGGCGTGTGCTCGTTCCCATATACCGTACGCCCCGGGGTGCAGTGCTAGGATGACGTACAATACCGCTTGGGCAAGTAACGGCGTTATATGCAAGTGCGGGACGTGAGGGTTTTCGTTTGTTCATTTTGTTTTGCTCTGCTTTGCTTTGTTTCGTGGTCAAGAGGCGTAAGGTAAGTCGTAATTCAGGGAGAACACTGGTGGCAAACAGTCCGAGGTGAGAGGCGAGGTCCAAAGTCGAAAAGGCAGAAGAGGAGTCCAATATCCAGAATAAACGAGGTAATGGAAAAAACGCCAGGTAGAGCTCTCAAGGAGTAGACTCAATACCAGCGGGAAGCAGGTAAAGATGGTAAAAATAGCACTGCGTACCGCACGGTGGAGTGTGTGCAGGTGGGTTAACTCGTGCGGCGGCCTTTGTTAATAATCACCCGCTGCTGGTGCTGTTTAGATTGCTTAAGAGTTGGTCTTTACTGCCTGGCGGTCATGACAAGCTCCCCTTTAAGCTGTGGTTTAGTTTTGCATTCATGTGTTTCTAGAGCAGTTATTTATGGGGGTGGGTGGGTCTTTCACAGAGGCTCAGGACAAATCCCCTGCATGAAAGTCTACTGTGTGCGTTCAAGCAGTCACAGGTCAAGAGCCAGGCAGGAGGACAATGGACAGAAGAAGCAACGAACTAAAAATAAAAGAACGAATATGAAAAAGCCACCATCTTTTTCTTTTTGACATTTTCCGACTTTCATGCAAGCCAGGACAAAGTTGCTCGTAGCTACTTGTGGATTCAAATACTCTATCGAGTGCTTTGATGAGTTTTTGCAATTTGATTGTCGTCCTGTCAGCCTGTTTCTGTTTTTTTTTTCAATCTAGTGATGGAAAGTAAGAGGGAAATGATGGAGCAATCAATAACCGCTCCGGAAAAATGGCAGAAAGAAATGGCCCGTCACTAAGGACATTTGCGAAGCAGAGGAGTGACATCACCACAAAGGCGACTTATTCTGCTGATCGTTTTGGTGAATAATGATTGAGGCGTGTTAAGAGAAAGGTAGCTGCGTCAGCATGCTTAGGCTGCAAAGGATAAAGCAAAGGTTTACTCCATGCTGAAAAGAGAAGAAAAGAAGCACAACGTTTCGGCTGTGGAGCCTTCTGCGCCATCTTCTTTAGCGAGAAGGTGATGATGTTTACATTGGAAAAACTGAGACACGCATACTGGAGGGGCTTGAACCACCAACTTTTCAGCACCACAGAGTCTGACAGTCTTTTGTGCACCCTACATTTGCAGGTTTATGGTCAAAGAAAACAATCACTAGCGCTTCTTGCAGCCGGCAATCTTTTTCCACTGACAACCAAGAAATGGATTTCATCTTTCACAAGCTGTATGGATTTCTTCAAAAACAAGTTATTCCAGAAAGGAAATGAATTCTTGCATTAAACTGAACCAAGCTGTACATGTTTGTCTGAAATGAGACATGCGGCACAACAAGACACGGAGAGAGGCACCGCTGGTATTCAGACCCAGGATCGCCTGCTTACTAGGCAGGCACTTTAAGCCACTAGGGAACAGCGCCAGCAGAGCACCGCGCTTTTACAGACACTTGGACACATCTGCGTTCGGTGTGCACTTAACCTGCTCTCTGAGCCCGTTGCCTCCGTCCCATTTAATAGCAGAACTGACGCCAAGAGAAATGATGAGAAATGGCATTTATCTGGCACTTCTCATGTCCAAGGAGCTCAATGCCCTTGACACCTCCCCAAGGCGACAGAGCTGTGCATTCTTTGGCGACAACATTTTTCTTTTGTTTTATTTCTATACTTATTGATAGAATAAAAACGATATGTCATGTACTGTAAGGGAAATGTCTCTTTTCATGGGGAAAGCTAGCACCAGCAAATGTTGTGTTTAGAAGAAGTGATTTAACATGACACGTGACCTAATTTACCGGAGCAAAAGCTCACCCAGCAAGCCCTGCTTTACTTCTACAGGAGAGAAGTACTGTAGAGTCTGCAAGATGTTCAGCTGGGTAGCTACATCAGCATGCCTCGGCTGCAAAGGAACAAGTAATTGGTTTATTGCATGCTGAAAAGAGAAGAACGGAAACACAGCGTTTCGGCCGTGAGATCTTCTCACACCTGAAGAAGCCTCACACCTGTAAAAGGCTCCATGGTTTTCTTTCTTCTCTTTTCAACATGGAATACACCTATTGTCTGCAAGATGTGACAATTTCACGGTGTTTTGGAAGAAAACCTTTTTTCTTTGAATTCAAAATCAATCAGAATTTCAGCACGACACACCAACACTTTTTCTGTTTTAAGGAGATGATATTTTAAACCTGATAAAAATAGTAGGAAACACAAGTTTCTTGCTGTGAAAATTTAGATGGGGAAGTGTACTACTGGTAGCAGTGTAGAGCTCTCTGTGGTGGAGTGCAAGCGCATGTTCTATGGGCCAGTGGCGTAATGGATAACGCGTCTGACTTCGGGTCAGAAGATTGTAGGTTTGAGTCCTGCCTGGCTCGTGAGGCTTTTAAACCTCTACGGGTTCCTCGGTAACAGGTTGCCGTCATGTATATGAACTATAGAAAAGCATCTGCCACAACACGTAAATTAGCACGCAAGTGCGGGCTAGTTAACACAGAACTGTATGGAGATCATCTCCAGCTCCGAGCTCAATTGCAATGAAAAAACATGCAGAACAGAACTGGAGAGCAGCTGAATTTGTGCTCAGTAGGGTGGGGAGGACTCAGCATTGCTATTGTTCTAATTGGCATGAACAGCAGGGGATCTGAATCAGAACATGTCAGTTAGTTCGATCATTGCGTCAATATGTAGGCCACGTTAATACAGAATTATTACTTTGTCTGTCTCGTCTTTGTATATAGCTGAATGTCCCTGACAATTTCATGTTAGTTTTTAAGAACGACATTGGTGCTAATATATACATATATAGCATATAAGGAACACGTAAAAGTTGAGTCCATGCTGAAAAGATAAGAAAACCGCCACAACGTTTCATCTTGGAATAAATCTTTACTTGTTGTTTTGCAGCCTACCCATTCTGACCTAACTCCTCCCTTGAAATTCCCTAACAGATAAGGGTACGTAACGGCTCATGCGATGCTCAGTTGCAATTTGTCCCAAAACAAACAAGAACAGCAGCTGAGGGTTTGAGTTTGAACATGCACTGTATTAAAGCAGCTTTTATTTCCATTGATAAATGCTAGATATTCCTACAGAGATTCTCCAGGTGAGTAAGCGATTCCTGTTTCTGTTTCTATTTCTGTTTCATATATATATACAGTATATATACAGTATTGTACTATTATTATATAATTTGTTACACTGTGGCTGTGTTGTGTGTGTTAAGCTGCTGTTGCACTGCAATTTCCCTCACGGGATCAATAAAGTATCTATCTATAAGAAGACATTACCAACAACGACCACAAGATGGAGATATTGTCCAAAGAGGCAAGAAGGGCAAAGCCGCGATAAGGTAAAATCATTTTTTGTAAGAGATTGCTGTCAGAATGCACATCCGTATCCCAAACAGAATCTCTAGTAAAATATGATCATTTGTGAAACAGGCAAATGAGTGTCTACTACAATATGATTGCTACAGATGCAGCCATTCAAAATTCGCGGGCGTACGCTGTACGCAGTCTACCACAAGTTACCGGTATATACCGCGAGTTACCGGTAAATACCGCTAGCAAAATAATAGTATCCGGAATTTCCGCAAGGTGGAGCTAATAAAGCTCAACTTCTCATGTTTGAGCTGTAGCCATCAAAGTCTTTAATGAAGATATTACTAATAGTATTAATAATAAATGACCTTGGACAAGCTGTAAACTCAAAGTATTGCCCTGGTCCACATTATTTTTTTCATTGACCGTCTTTGTAAAAGTAACACCACAGCATTTCGCAATCACGCATTTTTTTCCAATCATGCAAAGTACAGTAATTTTTGAGAATCGATTCACCATGCCTTTCACATGCTCATAAAAGAGGTTGATTTAGGAACATAAACATATTACCGTATGCAAACTGTACTGTATACAGTTTGTATATGTATATGTATATGTATATTTAATGTCTTAACTGTGCCCGTTTAAGTATTGAATATTTATATGGAATTTTACCACTGAAGGGAAATCTTAGTGCCTGAGCATAAAAAGAATAGGAGCATGCTGCAACGCGTGTGAAGGCCATAAACGATATTAATTTTGGAACATAAACATACAGTATATGGCTGGTCTCGGTACTTTAAAGAAAACATACACGAAACATGGTTTCATTATGACCAGAATCGGTCTTGAGATATTTTTAACTTGATTTACAGTATTTGAGAGGTATGTCTTGACACCGATACTACGTAAATACTCCTCAAGTATATGTTTCTAGGTTTATATTATGCATTTCATACGGTCAAATTGCTTTTGAGCAACTGATAAGAAGCGCGAAACGGTATGCCCAGGGCGTTTTAGTTTTCGTTTTGTTTTAATGCAGTGCAGTGGATTGATTAGAGATATCAAGTACATACAAGTCATTTTTTAAGTGTTGTAGTTCGTCTTGTAAAAATGGTACGAGTACATCATCTGTCAACAATTACACAGGTTCTGTTTCCATATTGCGGTTTTTGGTTACGTAATATTATTTTCTAATTTCACGTTGTGAATATATGATTTGGGCAAACAGAGCCGCAAAGAAGTACATTATGGGTTGTTGTTGTTTTTTTGCAGTTTTATCTAAAATAAGCGATGCTTAAACCTTTGTCTGATTCTTGTGAAACTATCCACACGACAGTTACCTAGGAGTTGACTTCAGTGATGTCATTGATGGGATGTTTCTAAAAATCCATCCTCTGTAAAACATCTTCTCTAGTTGGTCTGCATATGTATTCGCTAATGAAGCTGTGTGTTCTGAGCCTGGTTCTCTACATTTCTGTATGAACCAGCTTAGAGGGCTAAAGACAGCTTGTGTTTAAATTGAGTGTAAGGTAATTTATGCTTCTAAAGTCATGGTCAGCATTTATTATTGTACTGTGCTGTAAACTTCTTCTGTGCCTAATTACATTATTTTATAGTCGATAATGTTTCTGTAGTGCTTTTTCAGCCCTCAGCATGTGTCTGTGCTGGTGGTGCTGTGGGTTAGGTTCCTGACTCCTATGTCACATGGTCTGTGGTTGAATCTCATGGAACTATGACTTTAATTTTTAACAAACATTTCTTTGAAAAAATGAAACATTTCCCTTGGTCAGAGATTAAATAAAACCTCACTCGCATCAAAACAAATTTATATTTCTAAATATCACAACATGATCGAATTTACGTCTTTTTAATAACAATGAATAGTCACCTATGCGTTACAAAATAAACATTTATATTGATTTGAATCGCGTTTTGATTTAAATCGTAAACGCGTGTTTAAATATATGTGTTTAAAGGCGATATACTGTATAAAAGCGCTGATTCTTATGGAATGTGTTCGGCCGGGGATTCAAAAAAAATATTTTTTTTAATCGCGTATCTAGGGAAAATTGCAGTATAACTTTGTTCATGCACAAACAGTGGCATGTTACATTATAATTTGGGTGTCTCCTCTTGCCAGAAAGCTCTAAATTGCATTTTGAGTGCGGTTTTTGACTTTTTCTAAATTGCAACCCATAAATAAAGCTGATACAGTTTAGACTTACTGTATTCTAAACTGTATTACAACATCACATTGGACAATGCAACTTAAATTGCAAAAATGCACTTGGAATCTGTCCAAGCCCTACTACGAAAATTATTTAAACTGCGACACTTATCATTCATCTTTAAATAAACTTTATTTTATATAGCGTTTTAAGCGAATCGGTAATTAGATTGCTCATAAACCTAATCGCTTTTTCTACATAAACACAGTGTGATTGCTCTCTGAAAATGCTTTTTTCTTTATATTTAGGCTCAGATTTCAACTATAGATCGTATTATTATAAACTTTCTTGGAAAAATGTCTTTTATGTAAACCATGTTTGCTATTAATTCATTTAGGGCTAAAATACGTTCATTGTCTTCCAATCGAGTCGAGTTGACATTGGAAGCTTGCCACGCCGGGACTGTTACACCAACCCATTAGCATGTTGAAGTGATTTCATTGAGGAGGCCATCTACTAGTTAACACTGTACTTCCTACTTTGAAAATACCTGTGAAATTGGTTTAATTCATCACAGCCAGCACTCCGGCAGAGAGGGGGGTTGTACTCGTTAATGTCTGATGACATACAAGTGGAAAGATTACAGATTTTAATCGTCTTTTTTCTGAACCAGGGAAAATCTGATCATGTTTCTCTATAACAATAATAAAAAACTTTATTTAAAATTATTTTACATATCCCGCTTGCACATCGCATGACTTTAATAAATCTATTCTTTATTAATACTAAATAAATAATACTAAAAATACTACAGCAAAGAGGTCACTTGATTTTTGGAATAATTCCAAATAGCACAATGATCCACTGGCATCCCTGAAGTCTGTTTAGTGCATAATCTTCCAAATACAATCACTAAGCAATTATAAGAATTATACCATCCTATTTCTTTGTGATGTCCTGTAAAAACTAAACCTATTTTTATAAGGCTTTTACTCAAAAGATTTCCAAACACACAAAGCATTTGTGAAGTACTATAGTATTTCTAAAGGTTACTGGTACAACATCAATCATTAAAGCTTAACAATAAAGTTTAGATTGCTGACTATGGACTAACTACATTAACTAACTGCAATGCAACAGTATACATTTTACAAGAATATCTGGTTGAATTCTTGCATTTGTAGCCATTTTAATGCGAGAGAAATAAGCCAATTTAATTATTTCACAAAAAATAATGTAATATAAAATGGATGTTTTTAACTTTATTGTAGTGTTTTAAAAACTAATATGTCTTCAAAAATGGTTGTTTTTCACTCCTAGGAATGAAAGCTGTTGTTATATAATGTTTATTTTCAAATTTTGAAAAATCAAAGGATTCTAGCTTTCTCCCCTTGCAGGCATCGGACACAGAGAACCTCATGGTTTTCCTAAAAATCATTTTTTATGTTCCCTGGTGTTCCAAACTTAGTTTTAATCAATTTTAATTTGTTATTATGTTAAAAACAGGGTAATAAATTTCTAATTGGACTATAAATAATGTCATATTGTCTGCTATAAAACTGATGTTTTCAACTCTATTGTAGAGATTCTAGAATCAACTAATAGAGAATTGAAATAAAAAAAGGGCATAAGAAAACATTACCAACAACGACCACAAGATGGAGATATTGTCTAGACATTACCAACAACGACCACAAGATGGAGATATTGTCCAAAGAGGCAAGAAGGGCAAAGCCGCGATAAGGTAAAATCATTTTTTGAAAGAGATTGCTGTCAGAATGCACAACTGAATCCCAAACAGAATCTCTAGTCAAATATGATCATTTGTGAAACAGGCAAATGAGTCTCTCAGGTGCCCATTGCTCATTTTCAGACACATTTATGCAATACTTTCACCATGTGTTGAGCAATAGGGATTAAAGATACCAGAGGTAAGGTTTAAAAGTGATTCTGAGGTGCAACACATCAGCGATACAGCTAGGCATCTGAAATGCGGGGTTTGAGAGCCCTTCAGGGAACACCATACCCTAAAGGTACCAGAAGTCCACTAGTATAAGCATTAAGTAGTATAAGCATTAAGTCACTGTCACCCCTGTTACCCCTGATTGCTACATATCTTCATTTCTTTGGTTTTTAAGGAGTAAGAGTGCAGGGGGTCTAAATCTGCGATCCAGTGTGTTGAAGTATTTCACAACACTACCTGTAGCCCGTATGGAAATAAATACTAATTCTGATTTATTCCCCTGGGCATGTACCAATAAATCACTGAGCATATATATATATATCACTGTGTTGAAGCTAGAGACCTGTATATAATATTATGGTGCTAAAATGTCATTTTCACATATATTAATGTAATAAATGATTGCTTATGCTTAATAAACAAATCTAATTAAAATAAAAGCTTAAGTTTTGTATTTGTCTTGTACCATAGAACATGATTTTCTTTGTATTTCAAGCCCACAAAGTGTCCAAATGATGCACGACATGATATAAGGAAGATTATCACATGCATATCGGTATTATCTTTCTCATGAAAATGCATTCCTTTCATTACCTTTTAATTTTTAAAATGAACTCAAGTTGTGTATAATGTAATAATTTAAGTAGAATAGATTCTAATAATATAATGATCCAGTGTGTTGCACTACTTCACTGCTTCACTGTTCTATGCCGTCTGGAAATAAATCCTCAGACTGCTTACTGCCCTGGGCTTGTACCAATAAATTACAGGAGCACATCTATATATCACTGCGTTGAAGCAGGAGACACACAATCACTGCAAACACATCCTAAATACAGTGTTCCAGCACCTTTGACCTCATCCAGAACGTATCATTTCTTGAAAGGGATTGCTGTCCGAATGCACATCTGAATCCCAAACAGAATCTCTAGTAAAATACGATCATTTGTGAAACAGGCAAATGACTGTCTCAGGGGCCCATTCCTCATTCTCAAGACACATGTATGCAGTACGTACACCATGCATTGAGCAATAGGGATTAAAGACACCACAGGTAAGGTTAGAAGTCATTCTGACTATATTCTAAAATATTGGACTCATATTCTTATGATGGCAGACATGATGCTGCGTTTAAAACCGGGGTTAATGGACATTATATGACTGTCAATTCTGTTTTGTTTTGGAGACTCTTGGCTGCCTATATGGTACAGTGCAGCGTGAAGGAAACATTTTCCAAAACTGTGTCAGCTCAAAAGTTGTAAGATAACCTCTCCAGCTGCTTTAACTCTCTTCATTTTTGTCATTTAATTGTCTGTCGGCACTATGTGGCAGCGTTGCATGATAACCCATCTCACCACGGAAAGGAACCTAACAGCTTTGGTAAGAGAGGAGAAAAGGACCTGGCCAGTAAGGGGTTCGAACCCGCAACTCTGGCATTATTAGCACGATGCTCTAACCAACTGAGCTAACCGGCCTCACAACAGTGGTCCTCTCTGTGCAGCGCCTTTTACTTCCATTGACAAATGATAGCGATTCGAAGAGAGATCCTTCAGACCAGCAAGCAAACCCACGGCTATTTCGGTTTTCTATCTAGGCAACGTTGGTGTCTGCAATAGCATACATGAAAGCGTGATGCAATTTCTGTGGCTACATTTGTTGCACGTCATGCACAGTAAGAGTGTTTCTAACACCAAATAAAAAGTCAACAATTAGCGATCACGCCTTCTCCTCAGTTAACCCACTGAAACCCTTGCTGTTAACAGTTCTTTACTGCGTGCTTTAAGAGCACCTACATATCGTGTCGGTTCTTTCAGCTTTATTCATTAGGTTTTCAAAAGCATAAGTAGAGCACAAGAGGCGCG
This sequence comes from Lepisosteus oculatus, assembly GCF_040954835.1. Classification (NCBI taxonomy): domain Eukaryota; kingdom Metazoa; phylum Chordata; class Actinopteri; order Semionotiformes; family Lepisosteidae; genus Lepisosteus; species Lepisosteus oculatus. Next base: position 27,077 of record NW_027167995.1, read on the forward strand.
AACGCAAGATGTGTGGTTATCTGAAGAACTCATTTCCATGGCAGCGGGGCCAAGTGATTTAGCGTATTTATAGCACCAGGAAAGGAGAAGCAGCACTTCGCCTTTTCCCGCCTAGTAAGCAGGCGATCCTGGGTCTGAATACCAGCGGTGCCTCTCTCCGTGTCTTGTTGTGCCAAATGTATCATTTCAGACAAACATGTACAGCTTGGTTCAGTTTAATGCAAGAATTCATTTCCTTTCTGGAATAACTTGTTTTTGAAGAAATCCATACAGCTTGTGAAAGATGAAATCCATTTCTTGGTTGTCAGTGGAAAAAGATTGCCGGCTGCAAGAAGCGCAAGTGATTGTTTTCTTTGACCATAAACCTGCAAATGTAGGGAGCACAAGCAGCCGTCAGTCTCTGTGGCGCAATCGGTTAGCGCGTTCGGCTGTTAACCGAAAGGTTAGTGGTTCAAGCCCACCCAGGGACGCATGTCTCCGTTTTTCCAATGTAAACAGCATCACCGCTAAAGAAGATGGCGCAGAAGGCTCCACAGTCGAAACGTTGTGCTTCTTTTCTTCTCTTTTCAGCATGGAGTAAACCTTTGCTTGATCCTTTGCAGCCTACGCATGCTGACACAGCTACCTTTCTCTTAACGCGCCTCAATCATTATTCACCAAAACCATCAGCAGAATGTGTCGCCTTTGTGGTGATGTCACTCCTCTGCTTCACAAATATCCTTAGTGACGGACCATTTCTTTCTGCCATTTTTCCGGAGCGGTTATTGATTGCTCCATCATTTCCCTCATACTTTCCATCCCTAGATTGAAAAAAAAAAAAACAGAAACAGGCTGACAGGACGACAATCAAATTGCAAAAACTCATCAAAGCACTCGATAGAGTATTTGAATCCACAAGTAGCTACGAGCAACTTTGTCCTGGCTTGCATGAAAGTCGGAAAATGTCAAAAAGAAAAAGATGGTGGCTTTTTCATATCTGTTCTTTTATTTTTAGTTCGTTGGCTCTTCTGTCCATTGTCCTCCTGCCTGGCTCTTGACCTGTGACTGTCTGAACGCACACATTAGACTTTCAGGCGGGGGATTTGTCCTGAGCCTCTGTGAATGACCCACCCACCCCCATAAATAACTGCTCTAGAAACACATGAATGCAAAACTAAACCACAGCTTAAAGAGGAGCTCCAACTCAGTGCCATACTAATGTAAACGAAGTAATACTAAGACATGTTCTTATGGATTTGTCTTACCTTGAGATATGTAATTGGATTTCAGGATTAACTTCCTCATTCAATGTAGTGGTGATTCTTTGCCTGGTCAGTACCTGGGTGGGAGACCTCCAGCGAACAATTAAGCTTGCTGCTGGAAGTGGTGTTAAGAGACTCTTAGGATCTTCCAGAGGCGTCTGTCCAATAGCACTAGTTGCCTTAGAGCTGGCTCAAACATTGCTCAAGAGTCTACCTTTCACAGATGCGCAAAGATGAATGATGGGGGTGCACGCTTCAAGGAGCCTTCCAACTGTAGGGACCGATTAGAGACGATCCGTAGCATGTGTTCGTTTCCATATACGCCCCGTGTCTCAACGGTAGGACAGAGTCAAATACTGCCTCGACACGTAACAGCGTTATATTAAACCGCAGGACTTGAGGGCTGTTTTGTTTGAATGTTCAAGGCATTGGTAAGAGCGTAGGTCAAGGGCCATTGGTGCATCTCCTGTAACTGGAGTAAAAATGCTATTCAAAGTGCAGTGACTAAAATCGTCGTCCACATGTCTCCGTTGTTGATTGCTTTCTGTCTAAGAACGTTCTGTTTTCATGTCCGAACGGGGAGACTTTATCATTCCAACTTGAAGCCACCCTTAAGTCCTCTGAGGTGTGTGTGTGTGTGTGTGTGTGTGTGTGTGTGTGTGTGTGTGTGTGTGTGTGTGTGTGTGTGTGTGTGTGTGTGTGTGTGTGTGCTTGCACGTATGGCGTAAAAGGTTTCTTAAACGGAGAGCGAACTTGAAAAAAGTTGCCTCCGCTGCCGCCGCCGCCTCGCACTCCCTGTTCGATTGTAGCAAGAAGGCAGCGGCCGCGGCGCTTGCTGTAGTCGTGGCCGAGTGGTTAAGGTGACGGACTTGAAATCCGTTGGGGTCTCCCCGCGCAGGTTCAAATCCTGCCGACTACGGCGTCCTTTGCATTTGGTTGCGTGCGTGCGTGTAAAAGGACCAGCGCCGTTTCGTTTTCGCTGGGACCTTTAACACTCTAAATCGCCTGGACCCGCAGCCTGTGAAATCGATTCTCAGCACCCACGAAGGACGCTTTGCCGCTGGACACAGATAACGATGCTTTTCTGCAACGAGCTTTCCAGCTGAATTTTCTCGACAGCTCCGTACTGAACCTGTTCTCCATTGCAACATAGCGGAGGCTCGTCACGTCTATAGCAAGGCTGTGTAGGACCGCATACGCCACAGTGACTTGTACACAGACCACATGAAAGGCAAGCAAAATACACTTTTAAAATTCCAAAGACTCACAAGGTCAGAGAAACAGCGATGACCTGAACAGATCTGTTACAGAAGTCTAGGTTGACCTTTTTAGAGCTGTAATTGCATTTTTGTTTAATAGAAGATCAAATCTACTCGCATGTACCAGCACCTTACAGTTTATTGATGTTAATTCTGTTTAAGTAATAAGATTGCTAACGATGTTGGGCTTTAGCCGGTGTTTTTTAGAACAAATTGCTTACACTTCTGTAAGGAATACGCAGTACGTGCCTTTGTCAGTCATTGCTCACCATACCTGTAACTTTCTTATCTAACTCACTTCCTCAAATGGTGAAGGTCCACAAACATAAATGAAAAAAAACCCTTGTTGTAGATGAGGTGCACAAAAAAGCAGCCCCTGATAGTGTATAACACATTTATACTATTGCAGAGTCACATGTAACATATATATGTATATACTGTATATATATATGAAACAGAAATAGAAACAGAAACAGGAATCGCTTACTCACCTGGAGAATCTCTGTAGGAATATCTAGCATTTATCAATGGAAATAAAAGCTGCTTTAATACAGTGCATGTTCAAACTCAAACCCTCAGCTGCTGTTCTTGTTTGTTTTGGGACAAATTGCAACTGAGCATCGCATGAGCCGTTACGTACCCTTATCTGTTAGGGAATTTCAAGGGAGGAGTTAGGTCAGAATGGGTAGGCTGCAAAACAACAAGTAAAGATTTATTCCAAGATGAAACGTTGTGGCGGTTTTCTTATCTTTTCAGCATGGACTCAACTTTTACGTGTTCCTTATATGCTATATATGTATATATTAGCACCAATGTCGTTCTTAAAAACTAACATGAAATTGTCAGGGACATTCAGCTATATACAAAGACGAGACAGACAAAGTAATAATTCTGTATTAACATGGCCTACATACTGACGCAATGATCGAACTAACTGACATGTTCTGATTCAGATCCCCTGCAGTTCATGCCAATTAGAACAATAGCAATGCTGAGTCCTCCCCACCCTACTGAGCACAAATTCAGCTGCTCTCCAGTTCTGTTCTGCATGTTTTTTCATTGCAATTGAGCTCGGAGCTGGAGATGATCTCCATACAGTTCTGTGTTCACTCGCCCGCACTTGCGTGCTAATTTACGGGTTGTGGCAAATGCTTTTCTATAGTTCATGTACATGACGGCAACCTGTTACCAAGGAACCTGAGAGGTTTAAAAGCCTCACGAGCACACGTGTCAGACATGGAGAGCGACGAGGATGGGATTCAAATCCATGCGTGCAGAACACAATGGATAAGCAGTCCATCGCCTTAACCACTTGGCCACCTCATCGACGAAAGTGGGCTGTCCGGACATGAGTTGGCGCGCTCCAGATGCTCTTTTTCTTTTTTTTCCCTCGTACTCGAGGGTCATTTTCCTGTTCCACATGCGATTTCAACATTTTCCTTGGGAGATGTCAAGCCAGCAAGCCACTGCTGTGGTTCAGTGGCCCTGTTGTACACAGAAAGCACATTGAGCTCCTTGGACATGAAAAGTTCCAGATAAAAGCCATTTGTCATCCTTTCTCTTGGTGTCGATGTTGCTATTGTATGTAAAGGTGGCAACTTGCTCAGTGAGCAGGCGGAGCACACACCGAATGCAGATGTGTCTGAGTGGTGTGTCCAAGTGGCTGCAAAAGGACAGCACTCCCGGGGTGCCATGGCTTAGTTGGTTAAAGCGCCTGTCTAGTAAACAGGAGATCCTGGGTCCGAATCCCAGCGGTGCGTTCTTTGTTCTGTCTTCTCGAACAGAACTGGTCCTTACGGACAACCGCCTACGGCTAGACTTAATTAAATGCAAGTATTCATTTCCTGTCTTTAACGCGACTTGTTTTTCTTAAAATGGATGCAACTTGCAAAACATGAAATACAAACCTTGCTAATCAGCGCTAGCAGCTGGCAAAAAAAAAAGAAGTCAGCAATGTTTTTTTTCTTTAACCTTAACCCTGCTAATGGAGAAGAGTTAAACGACCGAGTCTATGCAGCTTAAACGGTGCGCACGTCGGGTTCTTAGCTGAAAGGGTGATAAATCACGCTCACCCCAGTCCTTAATCTTTTAAAGAGGATACAAAATTGAACCTAGATGCCACATCACATACATCCTGTTCACTGATAAAAAGGTAACATCTATCCTCGCTCCAGAGTAAATCTCACGTTGAGGGCATATTTTTTTTCACAGGGGAGTCACACGCTGGCGGTTTGAATACGCGGAAGTTCACTGAGGGATCCACAGTATATGGACCCTCTGTGCGCCATCAGTCCGCACTCCGAACTCTGAATCCTGCCATCCGAGTTAACATCTCGGCGGAACCTGAGGCGCAGTTCCTTCTTAAAACGTAATCTGGTGAGCATTTCTAGAATCGTACTTGTATAGATGCAGCCTTTAATGTGTTGCTAGGTTAAAATTGATGACTTCTTGTATTTCAGTAGGCAACTGCCCTCTTGATTTCGGATTTAATTTCTTTATTACAGGGGCGCTTTTATGAAGACAGAGTCATGTTCAGGTACTTTGCTTGATGGAGGAAGCTCATTTCGGACTCTGTGATCTGCTCACCTGGAAAGGTCTGCTATACTACTACAAGAGAGAAGTAGAGTCTGGAAGAAGGGACAATTTTATGATGCTTTGGAAGATAATGTTTTTTTTTCTTATACTGAAAATGAAAGGTAGTTGTTTCTATATGGACTCAGTCTTTGGAATTTATATATATATTTCAGTGATCCCTCAGCCATTCCTTCTGTATTGTAATTCAATTTCTATTGGAAAGTCTGTGACTGAGACCAAGTAAGTGTTCACTTTTTTATGAAACCATTATTTATTTTGGAGCAATGAGCAATTCTTATATAAATGCAATAAAATCATTATGCTCAAACTATGAGAGAGAATTTTAAGGATAATTTAAGAAATCAGTCTTAGCTTGTTTCTATACACAGATGGTATTATTTATTTTCAAAGGAAACCCGCGAGGATTCCCCTGGTGTGCAAGATGTGCCTGAATACTTTTGATCAGCTTCCTGCTCAGTTGAAGAGGGCGTGTATGAAGCACGCCACGGCAGAAGAGATCAGGATGGCCTCTCAACAGGCGAGGGAGGACATGATGAATCACCTGAAGAACGGGGTCATCGTGGATTACCACAGAATAGAGATCGTGTCTGGTGAGGCAAACAGGATAGTGGTTGTAAGACTGCTAGAGTCCTTGGGCCTTTTTGTACATGGGAAGCCTGAAGACACATTGGCAAGGTGAGATATTTTTAATCTGTAAGGCTTCTGTAGTTTCTTTTTGAAATCATTGTTACAACATATTATGTAAAAGCATGTTGAAAAGAATCTACCTGCATTCCAGCGGCCCTGAGCAAGAGGCCGTTGTCCAGGAGGAAGAGATGCCAGAGGCTGCTCTAGAAACTGAAACAGAAGCGGATAAGGAAGGGGAAGATGTGAGCTCTGAAGAACTCTATCAGCAGTAAGACTTTTTATTTTTCAGATGTATCTATTTTTTACTAAAATTCTAATTTGTCTCATAGGTATAAAATGTTTAAACCGGTGTTTTATATCCTTACAGGCCCTGAGTAGTTAAAAAGTATCAGCAGGCTCTCCGGAAGAGAGTGGCCCAAGCTGGACTCTATAGAAAGCACTCCCTGGATGCTCCTCTCCTGATTGGATTCAAACAGTACCTTACCAAGGATCTGGGAGTGGCAAATTATTCTCAGGAGTTATTTATTTTTTAAAGGCATTTAAAATTAAGCAATGGTATCTTCATTGTAAATGTTTTTATTTCTTAGCTTAAAATTCACCCATGTGAAATGATGTCAGCCATGATAAACATCATGACTCTATATTTCCTACCTGAATCTATTCTACTTAAATTATTACATTATACACAATTTGAGTTCATTTTAAAAAGTAAAAGGTAATGAAAGGAATGCATTTTCATAAGAAAGATAATACCGATATGCATGTGATAATCTTCCTTATATCATGTAGTGCGTCATTTGGACACTTTGTGGGCTTGAAATACAAAGAAAATCATGTTCTATGGTACAAGATAAATACAAAACTGAAGCTTTTATTTTAATTAGATTTGTTTATAAAGCATAAGCAATCATTTATTACATTAATATATGTGAAAATAACATTTTAGCATCATATTATTACATACAGGTCTCTAGCTTCAACACAGTGATATATATATATATGCTCAGTGATTTATTGGTACATGCCCAGGGCAATAATCAGAATGAGGATTTATTTCCAGACGGGCTACAGGTAGTGTTGTGAAATACTTCAACACACTGGATCGCAGATTTAGACTCCCTGCACTCTTACTCCTTAAAAACCAAAGAAATGAAGATATGTAGCAATCACATTGTAACAGGTGTGACAGTGACTTAATGCTTATACTAGTGGACTTCTGGTACCTTTAGGGTACGGTGTTCCCTGAAGGGCTCTCAAACCCCGCATTTCAGATGCCTAGCTGTATCGCTGATGTGTTGCACCTCAGAATCACTTTTAAACCTTACCTCTGGTATCTTTAATCCCTATTGCTCAACGCATGGTGAAAGTATTGCATAATTGTGTCTGAAAATGAGCAATGGGCACCTGAGAGACTCATTTGCCTGTTTCACAAATGATCATATTTGACTAGAGATTCTGTTTGGGATTCAGTTGTGCATTCTGACAGCAATCCCTTTCAAAAAACGATACATTCTGGATGAGGTCAAAGGTGCAGGAGCACTGTATTTAGGATGTGTTTGCACTTATTCTGTGTCTCTAGCTTCAACACAGTGATAAATATATATATGCTCACTGATTTTTTGGTACATGCCCAGGGCAATAATCATTATGAGGATTTATTTCCAGATGTGCTAGGGGTAGTGTTGTGAAATACTTCAACACACTGGATCACAGGTTTAAACCCCCTGCACTCTTACTCCTTAAAAACCAACAAATGCAGATATGTAGCAATCATATTGTAGCAGACACTCATTTGCCTGTTTCAAAAATGATCATATTATACTAGAGATTATGTTTGGGATACGGATGTGCATTCTGACAGCAATCTCTTTCAAAAAATGATTTTACCTTATCGCGGCTTTGCCCTTCTTGCCTCTTTGGACAATATCTCCATCTTGTGGTCGTTGTTGGTAATGTCTTCTTATGCCCTTTTTTATTTCAATTCTCTATTAGTTGATTCTAGAATCTCTACAATAGTAAAGAATAGTAGTTTCTAAAACACTACAATAAAGTTAAAAACATCAGTTTTATATTACATTATTTTTGGCGAAATTAGTCATTTATTACACTATTTTTAATATACTATCTAATTAAAAGTGATTAGAATTAAGTTTGGAACAACAAGGAATACAAAAAAAAAAGATTTTTAGGAAAATCATGAGGTCCTCTTTGCCCAATGCCTGCAAGGGGAGAAAGCTAGAATCCTACACAGGCTACTGGAGCTCTGGCCTGGCTAAAGAGGCTGAATTCATCCCCTTCAAAGCTCCATGAAAAATGATCATTTAAAATTTGAAGAAAACCCATCATATAACATCATATAACAACAGTTTTCATTCCTAGGAGTGAAAAACAACCATTTTTGAAGACATATTAGTTTCTAAAACACTACAATAAAGTTAAAAACATCCGTTTTATATTACATTATTTTTTGTGAAATTTGTCATTTTTTGCACTATTTTTAATAAAATCTCTAATTAAAAGTGATTAAAATTAAGTTTGGAACAACAAGGAACACAAAAAAAAAAAGATTTTAAGGAAAAAAATGATGTCTTCTGTGCCAGGTGCCTGCAAGGGGAGAAAGCTAGAATCCTACGCAGGCTCCTGGAGCTCTGTCCTGGCTAAAGGAGGGTGAATCCATCCCATTCAAAGCTCCATGAAAAAATGATATTTTTAAATTAAAAAAAAAAAAAACATTATAGAACAACATCTCTTGGTCCACAGAGTGCAAAAATCCAACTTTGAAGAAAATCCATTGACTGATCCCCGAATCCTGAAGTTTCTTCGCATGATATCGGGCTTGCAACCACTTTCTAGAAAATTATGAAAAATGCCAAATGTATATCTCCAAATAATTTTATGTGCTTCAGAAGAGCCCAGGAAAGTTTTTTGCATACATGAAACCACGCCCGTTTGCACGTAAGCAGACATGGTTGCACACACGACTGCATGAAAGCACGCGTGCATGCGAAGTCATCCTGTTGAGCATTTGAAAAGCCGCACCACGCCGCACTTGAAATAGCTCTTACATTAGTGGTAGACGCAGGAATCGCCTTTTTATTTACGCTCTTACCAACGCGATGAAAAGCAAAACAAAGCAAAGCAGAGCAAAACAAAACGAACAAACGAAAACCCTCACGTCCCGCACTTGCATATAACGCCGTTACGTGCACCCCCAACATTCTTCTTTGCGCATCTGTGAAAGGTAAACTCTTGAGGAAACTCTGAACCAGCTCTAAGGAAACGAATCAGATTAGACGTTACTTTGACTCATCTTTTTACGCTCAGTGCTGGATTACTCAAACTCCAGCTAGGGTTAGGGTTAGCATTCCCATGCTACTTAGACACTTTGTTTACGCTCAGTGCTGGATTTTGGGAACTTTAGGACGAGTGGGAATTTTCTCCTATCTGTCAATTCTGTTTTGTTTTGGAGACTCTTGGTTTCCTATGTTGTACAGTGCAGCGTGAAGGAAACATTTTCCAAAACTGTGTCAGCTCAAAAGTTGTAAGAAAACCTCTCCAGCTGCTTTAACTCTCTTCATTTTTGTCATTTAATGTGACACTCGATGTATAACTGGAGCCTCACATATGCAAATGGTGAGGCTCCAGTTCGACACCCAGTTCGACACCACTTTACTGTATATGACAAAAGCATGGCAGACTGTGCCGGACCGGCAGATAACCTCCGCTTATTTTTACCATATTAAACATTGGAAATCCAACCACTTGCATTTGTGACACTTTATTTTAGCTCCACCTTAGACACTCTTAAATCTTCAAACACTTTTCTCTTCTCCCGCAACACTCTTGTCTGTCCGCACTATGTGTCAGTGTTGCATGACAACCCATCTCACCACGGAAAGGAACCTAACAGCTTTGGTAAGAGAGGAGAAAAGGACCTGGCCCGTACGATTAGGCGTTATTAGCACCACGCTCTAACCAACTGAGCTAACCGGCCTCACGACAGTGCTCCTCTCTGTGCTGCAAAAAATCGAACTCAGGGAATTTCTTTTGTCCCCCTTTGAATAGAAAGCCGTGTAATTCAGTGTACGGGCTTTCTCGTGCAGTTTCATGGTTCTTGTAACCCAAATCCTACACTGGCCTGAAGTGCCCCCCCATTTCACAGCATTTTTCAGCTGATTTAAAATGTACCTAAAGGAGAAGCATTATTGAAGACCATCAATTACCAAGAGCTTTTGTCAAAGGTTTTGGTGGTCATTTTTAATGACCACAGAGCGCTGTGACCTCGGTTTTACATCTCATCCAAAAGACAGCGCCCTTTTACAACACAGCATCTCCGTCACTATACTGGGGCATTGGGACCCGCACAGACCTCAGGGTGAGCGCCCCCCCGCCGGCACCATTAACACCGCTTCCAGCTGGAAGCTTTGTTTTTTCCTGCAGCTCACCCTCATCCGGGTACTGACCTGGCTCACACCTGCTTAGGTTCAGTGGGTTTTCAGTTGCGAGTTGCAAGGGGATGCAAGTGATGGAGCTGCTCGCTGCAAAAGCCACTGCATTGGCCGGGAATCGATCCCAAGCCTCCCGCGTGGCAGGCGAGAATTCTACCACTGAACCACCAATGCTCAGTGCCTGGGCCTTCAAAAAAGACGCTTTTTTGGTGCTCTGTGCAAAAAGCGTCGACATCTTCCAGCTGCAAAATGCCATTCGCGGCCGACGTGTTGGACCGGTGCGCTTTACGTGCTGAAATAAACACGCGACAGCCCCGAAATGTTTCCAGAGTGCTGTGCACTGGAGGTTTTTGTCTGGTGAAGACTTGCCTGGTGCTTCTCCTTGCAGATTGTTTGTCCTCCTCCAGTGCGGGACGAGCCAACACAAGGGAGCGCATTCGCCAACATCCAGGCACGCAATGCGATTTGGAAAGCAGCTCCTTTCCAAAGAGTTGCACACGAACGATCCTTCAGTCCCGCTCGGGGGGCACGGAACCCCTGCCACACACAGCTTCAAGTAGCGAGTCAGGCGCCAGGACTTTCACTTACGGCCACACCACCCTGAACACGCCCGATCTCGTCTGATCTCGGAAGCTAAGCAGGGTTGGGCCTGGTTAGTACTTGGATGGGAGACCGCCTGGGAATACCAGGTGCTGTAAGCTTTTGCTCTCCCGGCCAGCAGGGGTCGCCGTTGGTGCCGTAGGCTTTGGGAGGAAAACCTGCAGGATGGAAAGGTGATCTATAGCCTCATCTCTAGAGATGTTTTGTTGCTGTAGCATGTGTGTGACCCATATTCAAAAAAAAAAAACCCGTCTGTAAAACGAATATCGAAGCTGCCTCTAAATCTGCAAATGAAGATGAGTCGATAAACCACTCGTTTTTCGTATAACTAGACATATATTCATTTGTTACCGATTTCATTCATTGAGCACGGATACAATAGAGGTACAGCCATTCACTGTTTGACATGTCTGCACTGGTACAGAACCGAGCAATCAGAAAACGGGTGAAACTGTCTTTAGACTCAGCATACAGTACCGAGGCCCCCCATGACCAAATAAAGGCTAACCTCGATAATCAGCCTAAAGAACGCAGACTACAGCAAAACGACTGACTTTGAAAAGGGAATGAACGTCCGGAAGGAGTAGTGGAACTAGCTTGAGATGCTTCTCCGGACCCCTAACTAAAAGCAGCGGCGTCCACTCCTGTCGAACCGGGATCCTTCCGCAGCCAAGCAGCTCGTGGTGTCCTAACCCTCCCGTATCTGATTTTGGACCAAGCACATCAGGGGAGAGCACGAACGCAGTCCCCCACTACCAGAAATTATGCAGTCGAGATTCCCACATTTGGGGAATACGCAGGGGTCAGCACAGCCGGAGTGCAATGGCCGAGCCTCGCCCTGGGTGAACCACTTCAATTTTTAAGAACTTTATTTTCTTTTCACAAAAAAATACAGGACATCACAAATCAGAAAGCTTTACATTAATATACATACTTAAAACAGTATATATGATCACATCTCATTACATTTTGACACGGTAACAGTTACATAGTAACAATTTTCTTTTTTTCTGGTGCCAATCACATTCTTTACTTAAACATGATAATGTTTTTCACAGTTTCTTGAGATATTGACCTATGCTCTCTATTTCCCACAGATTTTCTGCTTCCTCCCTCCCTTCTCTCCACAGATCTCTGAGGTAATAGTTCTCTCGGGTGATGAACAGGGCCAGGCTACCTGCTGCCTTGACTGGGACCTCGATGCCTTTGAACAGCCCCATGTTCCTCACTCTCCACAGGGCGTCTTTCCCACTGTTCACCACGGCCCAGATCCTGTCAAACACGTCAGGAGGAAGTTTGACAGGAGAGATGCCGTATATGACGAAAGCAGCGGTCAGGGTAAATTGGGGCGAGAGAGCCTGCAACCAATCTTCAAACTGTGCCCAGAAGGCCTTAGCAAAAAAGCAGGACCACAGGAGATGGGTCATAGTCTCCTCCTCGCCGCAGCCCACCCTAACGCAGCGAGGGCTGGGGGTGAGGCCCCTACGGTACAAGAAAGTTTGTACCGGTAAGCACTGGTGGACGACACTCCAGGCTAAATCTCTGTGAATGTTGCACAGAAATTTAGAGGATGTGTGTTTCCACACCTTCCTTGTTTGGGCTGATGTTAAAATGCCCACAGGGGTCTGCCTATTGTTCTGGGGTGCAACGAAATCTTCCAGTTTTTGGACGCTGACATCTCGGAGGGGAATATGGCCAATTGGGTGAGATCTTAGAAAACTTTTAACTGTCCCATAAATTGCAGGGCATGTGTCAGAGAGTGGGACGTCCAGCTTGGGTCTGACACCCCACACTCTGAACACCTCCCTACCTACCCAGAGCCTGGAAAAATAAGTCCAGGTACGCGCTGCAGGTGCTGTTGCAAAGCCTCTCAGCACAGAGGCCAGGAAAATGCACAGCAGCTTCGTAGCAATATCTGGGACAGACTTCCCCCCTGAGGGTAGCGGCCTGTACATTATTTCCCTTCTGAGTCTTTCCTGCTTCCCACCCCATAGAAATTGAAACATCAATCTCCTCAGCACCGCCGCAACACGGTGTGGGATTGGGAAGGTAGAAGCCAGAAAATTCAAGACAGACAAGAGCTCGGCTTTGATGACCAGCACCTTCCCTATCATGGTGAGGTCTCGGTCCTTCCATTGCATCAGTTTTTTGTTTAAGATTGGCAATTTGTTCTGCCAATTTACTGTTCCCATCTCTTCTCCAAAATACACCCCCAGGACCTTAATTCTCTTCTCTTGCAGCCTGAGATCATGTCCTTCTTTTGGCTCCCTCCAGTTCTGATAAAAAATCTCACTCTTAGATGTGTTAATTTTTGCAGAGGAAGCCAAAGAGAACCGATCACAGCACTGCAGAGCTCTGCTAATTGAGGCATTGTCAGAGAGGAGCAGGGTGACGTCATCCATGTATAGAGATGTCTTTACCTCTCCTCCCCCACTTCCAGGCACTGGTATCCCATTAATGGCCTGATCCTGGCGCAAGGCAAAGGCTAAGGGCTCCATAGCCAAAACGAATAACAAGGGGGATAATGGGCAGCCCTGCCTCACCCCTGAACAGACTTCAAAGGGGCGTGATCTATTGCCATTAACCATTACTCTGCTGTTGCTACCTGTGTACAGCAGGTTAATCCACTTTCTCATGATGGGGCCAAACTTCATGTGCTCAAGTACCGATGTTAAGTACTGCCGGTTTAGGCGGTCAAAGGCCTTTTCTAGGTCTACACCTAAAATGCACAGAGGGAGGGAGCGATCCTCTGAGTACAGACAGACATCCCTCAACAAGGCCAGGTTGTCGCTCATCAGGCGTCCTGCTATCCCACAAGTCTGTTCTTTCCCTACCAGTGAGGCCACTACATTTTGTAGGCGCAGGATCTTAGTGTCCACGCCTAAGAGGCTGAGGGGTCTCCAGTTCTTTATGTCATTCTTTGCTCCTTTCTTAAACAAGAGAGAGATAGTGCCTTCTCTTAAGGAGTCAGGCAGCAATTCTGTCTTATAGCTTTCCTCGAATAGGAGCAGTAGCGGATCCTGAAGCAGATCCCAAAAGGTGCAATAAAATTCTTTAGGGAGCCCGTCAGCACCCGGAGTTTTCCCCTTCTGTAAGCTCTCCATAGCCTGTCTCAGCTCTTCTACGGTCAAATCCCTCTCAAGTACTTCCCTATCTTCTTCACTCAAAACGTTTTCTAGCTTTGAGGTAAAAAAATGAATTTCTTCATCCTTTAACTCTGTAGAGCTGTACAGTCTTGAGTAGAAGGCCTCGGTGCAGGAGAGGATAGCACTCGGCTCTGTTCTCTCTCGTCCCTCCTCATCAACTACACTTTCCATGACAGACTTGGAGCCTACCACTTTCCTGAAAAAGAAGCGAGTACACTTCTTATTTTCTTCCAAGAACTGCACTCTGCTTCTTAACAGCACTCCTCGACTACTTTCTTCGGCTATGCTCCGGATGTCCTTTTTTAAAAGGGTGATATCCTCGAGCACATCGAAGCCACTGTGCAGCATCGTGTACAGAGACGCTGCAGCTGCCTCTGTTTCCTGGCTAGCACTCCTCTCCGTCTGGCAGCAGCCTTCCTTCCCTCAGCCATGAAAAAGGCCTTTGTCCTCACCTTCACCTCCTCCCACCACTCTCCTACTGACCTGTACAGACACTGCAAGGACAGCCACTGTGATAGTTTCTCCTTGTAGTGGGATACTACCCCCTCGTTCTCTAGCAGCTTTGTGTTGAGTTTCCAGAGGCCTGGGCCAAAGACAGTCCCGCCCTGGAGTTCCACTCTACACCCTAAAGCCTGATGATCTGAGAAGAAGACAGGCTGAAGAGTGACCCCAACAACTTTCACTCTCTCTGAGACAAAGCAATAGTCAATTCTGGAGCTGCTATTCCTCCCTGACCATGTATATCCTGCTGTTGTGGGATATATACATCTATATGTGTCTGAGAGTTTAAAGTCTTGAACTAAGTTTTGCAGGGCCAGTGAGCTGGAATCCAATTTTATCGGCAAGCTAGACTGCCTGTCTGTGTGCTCTAAGATACAATTAAAATCCTCTCCCACTATCACGTCTGTGCTACTTAACAATAGGGGAGAGAGTGCCTTGAGTAGCTCCACCCTTCCTCCCACGTCAGTAGGACAATACACATTGATTAGCCGCAGGTTAATGGTCCCCCATTCCACATCCACACACAGCAACCTGCCATCTATGACCCTCTGAATACTTTTCAATTTGAAAGCCCATCCTTTGAAAAGAATGGCCACGCCAGAGGCTCTGTTGTTATTGTCCCCTGACCAAACAGAAGGCCCTTTATCCCACCTATCTTCAAAGCTTTTATACCTCTCTTGATAGGCTAAAGCACACTCCTGCAACATCAACACATCTCCCTCTCTCTGCTGGAGGTAATCAAAGACACACTGACATTTAACTCTGTCATTGATACCTCTGGTGTTAAGAGAAATTATGTTTAGAGCCATATTACATAAGAAAGTGGAACCAGTCTTTACAAAACACATTTCTCTTCGGTCTCACCTGTTACCTTCTTCTTTTTCTTTTTCTTCTTACCAATTTCCTGCCAGCCATCCTCTGAATGAGCCTTCATCAGGGTGGCAGCAGTAAAAGCGTTCACGGAGTCCATTTCAAGGAAGGGGGTAGAAGGAGGGGTGGAGGGGTTCCAGCTGTCCCCATCGCCATGCTCTCCTTCCTCCTCGCTCGGGGAGAAAACAGTCATTTTTCCTTTTCCTCAAGTCCAGCTCCTGGGAGCACTGAGGGGAAAGGGGTGCAGCCGATGCACCAGTCTCCTCTTCCCCCTCACCCACCAGCTGTTGCAGATCCTCCGTGATGGACTGGATGGAGGAGAGAAGGGCATCTGTAGCACTTGCAGAGTCTGAGAAAAGCAGCTCCGCTGAATCCTGGGTATCCTCGCTGGACCCGCTCCACCGGGGGGCCCCACACTGGCCCTCGTTCTGAGGAGCAGGAGTGGGGGAGGGGTCCTCGCTGTTCTCTGGGGTTTTCAAACCCTCGTGCTTGTCTGGTGCAGTCTGCGGTTGTGGGAGCGTAGTGGAATTCTTTTCCACCGGCCCCGGAGCTACAGCAGGACTGATCCTGGCTGGAGGCTGAGACTCTTTGTCCAACAAGGGTTCTTTGTTTGACTTGTTGTTTGCTTTGGCTTTTCGGGCCGGTTTAGCTGAAACAAGCACTGCCTCATCCTTTCTCATTTTGAGTTTATTGGCGTAGGCGTGAGGGCAGTTCTTAAAAACGTGTCCTTCCGAGCCACATAAATTGCACTTTGGCAGCATTGAACAGTCAGAGGCTAAATGTCCCTGTTTGCCACAGGTCTTGCAGCATTTCACAGTGCAGGACGATGCCAGGTGTCCCACAGCACCACAGCGCCGACACACCTTTGGTTGTCCCACATAAAAAACATAGCCATTGCAGGCGCCCAGTCGTAGTGTAGAGGGCAGGTGCCTTAAGCCTCCATTTACATTGTCCGGTAGCAAGCGAACCTCGAATTTCCTTGCTCCTGTTTTTATACCGTCAACATCTCTAATCTCAGTTCCATGGTGGACGGTGCAGTACTGCTTAAGCCAGGTGTGAATGTCCTCCGTCTTTGCCAGTTCCGAGAACATAACAACATGCACCGTTTTCCTCTCTCTCTGTGTCAGAGGCTGCAAGTTGATCTTCTCAAGGGCAGGAACTTTCCCTCTTTTTGCCTCAAACACATCCACACATTGTTCAAACAGAGAATAGGTAGCAAAAACAACCTCAAATGCTTTCTGACCTGGGAGAGCGAAGATGAAATCCAAGTGCCGAGGTTCAAAGCCAAGTTCCTTCTGTAACACTTTTCTGCTGAACTGCATACGATCCATGAAGAGGTCATCCAAAAGCTCAAAACGTACAGCATTCTTGCGGGATCCAAAGGTTGCCATCTCAAACTGCAAAACAAACACTGCTTCCACAAAACAAGAAAACAATCCAACTACTCCAACTACAGGCTGATCAAGGTATCTCCCCTGCCAGGTAAGCCGAGAGCCGCAGGCGATGAGCCCGGAGCTGAACGGGCCCCACTGGCTCGTTTGTAAGGCCAGGTGCATTGCCAACCACGACCGGCAGGGCAGAGGCCTTGAAGGCGGCCTGGGCTCCTGCAGCTGTCCAGCCACGCACTCTGGTTTCTCTTCATCTCGTACAAATCTTTTGCCTTTTACTAAAGATTTCCATGGAGAGGAGCATGAATGAGTTCCATACAATTTTTGTGCTTCCCTGCCTTCGGGTGGGGCGCAGCTGGGCTGGTCAAAGAGAGAAAACAAAACCGCTCACAATCGCTCTTATTACGGCGACTGTGGCCGTCTGCTCTGCGAGTCCTCGGTCTCCGCCTGTCTGATTGGCGCTCTTTCCTTTGGGAGGCGGGAAGTGTCCGGCCGCAAATATGAAGCGTTACAGCAACGACATGCCATGAGACGATTGATAAAAACAAGCTTGTTACGTCTCAACAGAAACGCTCTTTAGCTCTTTCAGCGTTATGCAGAGAACAGCGTCTGTCGAGATCACTTTTGAGTCAGCGCGAAACGCCGTGTGCTGTCAGTTTGATTTCATATTGCTCGTAGCGGCACCCGGCTTTTGTCTGTCAAACGTTAGGTTGCGCTTCTTCATGCTGCATCGTCGGCATGAGTGGAGCTTTTTAAACGTCTGTACTTACTGCGCCCCATAAGAAATGGTTTGTCCCCGTTCAAAAGAGATTGTGCGATGTCCTGCAGCGTTCGCAAAGCAAACCTTTGACAGTTTGAAAAGAGGAATTTATTCTGCTTCCTGTGCGTGCAGTAGTTACAAAGTTGAACGTCTTTACACGATCTGCTGCAGTTTTCAGTGGGCGGGCTTTGTCAGATGGCTTGGAAAAACGCACTGTGTTTCGGCTCGGGAAACATCATGAGCAGTGTCCTGCATGTTTTCTGTTTATAGCTGTCTTTTAACGCATACAGAATTCATTCGAAATCATTGATTTCTCCAATTAACAAGGGTCCCTTTTTGAACCTGCGAGAAGCATTCTTTCAATGTAACAGATTTACTCCGAGGAAAGGCAGCATGACATTGAGAGTAGCTCAAGCTTTCAGCGCCCGTATCGGACTGCGTGTATGCAGACACCGCTCAGAATCCCCTGTAAGATTCTCCCTCAGTTCCGTTGTGCAGTGCTTTACCTCTTTCAAAAGGCTTCACTTTCCTAGTCACATTCCAAGACTCATCGAACCCGGGCTGTTTCCTCCAGCGGTATAGTATTGCAGTGAGACAGCACGATGCCTGCAAGACTATGTCACGCTAAACGCCACAGATTGTGTTTGTCCCTTCGTGTCAGTCGTCCTGCAGCCACGGGAAGTGGGACACAAACATGCTGCAATGCTTTCAGGACGTTAGGATTTGTTTGTGCAACATCCGAGAAGAGTACTTGTGGCTTGAATGTGAACTGTACGTGCCCGCCCCCTTTCCTCTGTAGTGTATGAGTTCCTCCCGGCATGCCCTTCGTCATTGTTCTGTCATCTTGTATTTAAAGGGTTGTATTTCTGCTGCTGAAAATAAGCAACGGTTTTCTCACAACGCCCTTTGTTCCCGACGGAGCCCTTGTCTGTCATGAAATTCTTCAAAACCTCAAGCTAGAAGAAGAAGACGACAAATATGAAGCGTTACAGCAACGACATGCCATGAGACGATTGATAACGATTTCCATAGGATCCCCGCGGTTGCCTGGCAACCGTCAGCTTTGCGCATTGGCAGTATCGTAGCCTGTGAGGTTTAGCCGAGGCGCGATTATTGCTAGTTGAAAACTTTTCCCAATACCCCGCTTCCGCCGGTTTGCAATACAATCGGTGAAAGCAATTTTTGACAGTCTCGTCAGAGCGTGACATAGTCTTGCAGGCATCGTGCTGTCTAACTGCAATACTATACCGCTGGAGGAAACAGCCCGGGTTCAATGAGCCTTGGAATCTGACTAGGAAAGTGAAGCCTTTTGAAAGAGGTAATGTCGACGCTTTTTTAACAGAGCACCAAAAAAGCGTCTTTTTTGAAGGCCTGGGTATTGAGCATTGATGGTTCAGTGGTAGAATTCTCGCTTCCCATGTGGGAGGCTCTGGTTCGATTCCCAGCCAAAACAGTGGCTTTTGCAGCGAGCGGCTCCATCACTTGCATCCCCTTGCAACTCGCAACTGAAAACCCACTGAAGCTAAGCAGGTGTGAGCCAGGTCAGTACCCGGATGAGGGTGAGCTACAGGGAAAAACAAAGTTTCCAGCTGGAAGCGGTGTTAATGGTGCCGGCGGGGGGGCGCTCACCCTGAGGTCTGTGCGGGTCCCAATGCCCCAGCATAGTGACGGAGACGCTGTGTTGTAAAAGGGCGCTGTCTCTTGGATGAGATGTAAAACCGAGGTCACAGCGCTCTGTGGTCATTAAAAATGACCACCAAAACCTTTGACAAATGCTCTTGGTAATTGATGGTCTTCAATAATGCTTCTCCTTTAGGTACATTTTAAATCAGCTGAAAAATGCTGTGAAATGGGGGGTCACTTCACGCCAGTGTAGGATTTGGGTTACAAGAACCATGAAACTGCACGAGAAAGCCCGTACACTGAATTACACGGCTTTCTATTCAAAGGAGGGCAAAAGAAATTCCCTGAGTTCGATTTTTTGCAGCACAGAGAGGATTGCTGTTGTGAGGCTGGTTAGCTCAGTTGGTTAGAGCGTGGTGCTAATAACGCCAAGGTTGTGGGTTCGATCTCCGTACAGGCCAGGTCCCTTTCTCCTCTCTTACAAAAGCTGTTAGGTTCCTTTCCGTGGTGAGATGGGTTGTCATGCAACCCTACCACATAGTGCCGACAGACAATTAAATGACAAAAATGAAGAGAGTTAAAGCAGCTGGAAAGGTTTTCTTACAACTTTTGAGCTGACACAGTTTTGGAAAATGTTTTTTTCACGCTGCACTGTACCACATAGGCAGCCAAGAGTCTCCAAAACAAAACAGAATTGACAGTCATATAATGTCCATTAACCCCGGTTTTAAACACAGCATCATGTCTGCCATCATAAGAATATGAGTCCAATATTTTAGAATATAGTCAGAATGTCTTCTAACCTTACCTGTGGTGTCTTTAATCCCTATTGCTCAATGCATAGTGTACGTACTGCATACATGTGTCTTGAGAATGAGGAATGGGCCCCTGAGAGAAATTATACATTCTGGATGAGGTCAAAGGTGCTGGAACACTGTATTTAGGATGTGTTTGCAGTGATTGTGTCTCCTGCTTCAACGCAGTGATATATAGATGTGCTCCTGTAATTTATTGGTACATGCCCAGGGCAGTAAGTAGTCTGAAGATTTATTTCCAGACGGCATAGAGCAGTGAAGCAGTGAAGTAGTGCAACACACTGGATCATTATATTATTAGAATCTATTCTACTTAAATTATTACATTATACACAACTTGAGTTCATTTTAAAAATTAAAAGGTAATGAAAGGAATGCATATTCATGAGGAAGATAATACCGATATGCATGTGATAATCTTCCTTTTATCATGTAAATCATGTTCATCATTACATGATGGGAGCTAAAACAGAAGTTGAGAGAGAGCAAGGACGCCTACAGGAGGAAGGTATAGGACAAGCTGCAAAGGAAAAGCTACAACCCACGACAGCTACTCACCCACCCATCCCACACAGCTATCACTCTCCAACACCTCCGCCATTAACACCTCCAGCACTGAAAGTGCTATGTGCACCATCCACCAGGCCAGGCTGACCAGGCCAGTGCAATACACTGGATCTTTATATTATTAGAATCTATTCTACTTAAATTATTACATTATACACAATTTGAGTTCATTTTAAAAAGTAAAAGGTAATGAAAGGAATGCATTTTCATAAGAAAGATAATACCGATATGCATGTGATAATCTTCCTTATATTATGTAGTGCGTCATTTGGACACTTTGTGGGCTTGAAATACAAAGAAAATCATGTTCTATGGTACAAGATAAATACAAAACGTAAGCTTTTATTTTAATTAGATTTGTTTATAAAGCATAAGCAATCATTTATTACATTAATATATGTGAAAATAACATTTTAGCATCATATTATACATACAGGTCTCTAGCTTCAACACAGTGCTATATATATATATGCTCAGTGATTTATTGGTACATGCCCAGGGCAACAATCAGAATGAGGATTTATTTCCAGACGGGCTACAGGTAGTGTTGTGAAATACTTCAACACACTGGATCGCAGATTTAGACCCCCTGCACTCTTACTCCTTAAAAACCAAAGAAATGAAGATATGTAGCAATCACATTGTAACAGGGGTGACAGTGACTTAATGCTTATACTAGTGGACTTCTGGTACCTTTAAGGTACGGTGTTCCCTGAAGGGCTCTCAAACCCCGCATTTCAGATGCCTAGCTGATGTGTTACACCTCAGAATCACTTTTAAACCTTACCTCTGGTATCTTTAATCCCTATTGCTCAACGCGAAAACCTTACCTGTGGTGTCTTTAATCCCTATTGCTCAATGCATGGTGAAAGTATTGCATAAATGTGTCGGAAAATGAGCAATGGGCACCTGAGAGACTCATTTGCCTGTTTCACAAATGATCATATTTGACTAGAGATTCTGTTTGGGATTCAGTTGTGCATTCTGACAGCAATCCCTTTCAAAAAAGGATACATTCTGGATGAGGTCAAAGGTGCAGGAACACTGTATTTAGGATGTGTTTGCAGTTATTCTGTGTCTCTAGCTTCAACACAGTTATATATATATATATGCTCACTGATTTTATGGTACATGCCCAGGGCAATAATCATTATGAGGATTTATTTCCAGATGTGCTAGGGGTAGTGTTGTGAAATACTTCAACACACTGGATCGCAGGTTTAAACTCCCTGCACTCTTACTCCTTAAAAACCAACAAATGCAGATATGTAGCAATCATATTGTAGCAGAGTGCATCGTTTCCGGCATAGTATGGCAGGGTGTTTTCCGAGTTATTGCACGGATTGGGCACGCCCGCAAGCCAAGAGCCGCAAGCGATGAGCCCGGAGCTGAACGGGCCCCACTGGCTCGTTTGTAAGGCCAGGTGCATTGCCAACCACGACCGGCAGGGCAGAGGCCTTGAAAGCAGCCTGGGCTCCTGCAGCTGTGCAGCCACGCACTCTGGTTTCTCTTCATTTCGTACAAATCTTTCGCCTTTTGCTAAAGATTTCCGTAGAGAGGAGCATGAATGAGTTCCGTGCAATTTTTGTGCTTCCCTGCCTTCGGGTGGTTGCAGCTGGGCTGGTCAAAGAGAGAAAACAAAACCGCTCACAATCGCTCTTGTTATGGCGATTGTGGTTGTCTGCTCTGCGAGTCCTCGGTCTCTGCCCGTCTGATTGCCGCTCTCTTCTTTGGGGGGCGGGAAGTGTCCGGCCGCAGGGGATCTTGGGACCTCGCTTTGCAAAGCGGCTTCCCAGAGTGCGTCGTTTCCGGCACAGTGTGGCCGGGTGTTTTCCGAGTTATCGCACGGATTGGGCACGCCCGCAAGCCGAGAGCCGCAGGCGATGAGCCCGGAGCTGAACGGACCCCACTGGCTCGTTTGTAAGGCCAGGTGCATTGCCAACCACGACCGGCAGGGCAGAGGCCTTGAAGGTGGCCTGGGCTCCTGAAGCTGTGCAGCCACGCACTCTGGTTTCTATTCATTTCATACAAATCTTTTGCTTTTTACTAAAGATTTCCGTGGAGAGGAGCATGAATGAGTTCCATGCAATTTTTCTGCTTCCCTGCTTTCGGGTGGGGCGCAGCTGGGCTGGTCAAAGAGAGAAAACAAAACCGCTCACAATCGCTCTTGTTATGGCGATTGTGGTTGTCTGCTCTGCGAGTCCTTGGTCTCCGCCTGTCTGATTGGCGCTCTTTTCTTTGGGGGGCGGGAAGTGTCTGCCCCCACTGCCCCTTTCAAGTTTGCTAAAGACCACGTGGATGTTCCAGAGCAACTCCTGGAACAATGTTCTGTGGACAGACGTGACAAAAGCTGAACTTGTTGGTAAATGTGCACAGCGTTATGTTTGGAGATAACAAAACACTGCATACCAACTCCAAAACCTCATCCCACCTGGGAAGCATGGCGGAGGCTGTACGGCTTGCAATCATCTAGGATCACCCAGGATCTCCTGTTTATTAGGCATAATAAACAGGGCCACTGAACTCCACACTGGCCACTGAACCACAGCAGTGGCTTGCTGGCTTGACATCTCCCAAGAAAAATGTTGAAATCGCATGTGGAACAGGAAAATGACCCTCGAGTACGAGGGAAAAAAAAGAAAAAGATCATCTGGAGCGTGCCAACCCATGTCCGGAGCGTGCCAACCCATGTCCGGACAGCCCAGTTTCCTCGACGAGGTGGCCGAGTGGTTAAGGCGATGGACTGCTAATCCATTGTGCTCTGCACGCGTGGGTTCGAATCCCATCCTCGTCGCTCCGGTACTAGAGCCGTACATTCTCTAGCGGTGGCTGAACATGGTATAGTAGGCTAACGTTGGCTCTGGGTTGAGACCGCGTTTTCACTTATTTGCAACGCAAACGGAGAAAGCGATTTTTGACAGTCTCTCAGAATCACAGTTTGTCATTCCTCTAGACGTTTATACAGTAGAAGCCTGCTTCGTGGCTTAAATCCAAGCTAAGGAAACGGGTTAGAGGTCTGATGCAGAACTGCAAATTCAATGAACGGGAACACTACAGTACATTGCACTGTATGTGTGAGGAAAGCTGCCCCCTTCTGTCCCTTGTCGACCGAACAGAGGACTGTAAAGGATACCGCCAAGGATGCTGGTTGAAATCCAGCTCCAAAGAAGCCCCTTTGGGTGTTATGTCATCAAAAAGTAAGAACAGCGAATCTCCCTTTGATCAAAAGCGCAACAGAACTGTTTTCCGTGGAGCGGGTTTCAGACCCGTAGACCTGTTTTATTTGTAAGGCAGGGCGCATTCCCAAGCGCGAATCTCCTGTTTTAGAAATGCTTTAATGGGCGTGAAGTGAAAATAAGAAATGGGCTCCAGATGCACATGGAAGCAATCAAGTGTTTCATCCGAGCTGTTTCAAAGACTGCTCAAGAGCTTTCCTTTCACAGAGGCGCAACGATTAATGATGGGGGTGCACCCTTCAATGCGCCTTAGGACTCTAGGGAGTGATTGAGACGATTCGTAGCGTGTGCTCATTTCCCTCTATTCCCCGTGTTGCAGTGGTAGGATGACGTAAATTACTGCTTCGACACGTAATGGCATTATAATCAAGTGCAGGAGCTGAGGGCTTTAGTTTTGTTTCGTTTTCCATGGCGTTCGTAAGCGCGCAAATCAAAGGCAATTCCTGCGTCTAACAGGAATGATTGAGACGATTCGTAGCGTGTGCTCATTTCCCTCTATTCCCCGTGTTGCAGTGGTAGGATGACGTAAATTCCTGCTTCGACACGTAACGGCATTATAATCAAGTGCAGGAGCTGAGGGCTTTTGTTTTGTTTCGTTTTCCATGGCGTTTGTAAGCACGCAAATCAAAGGCAATTCCTGCGTCTAACAGGAATGTAAATGCTTTTGAAAGTGCAGTGTGGTGCAGCTTGTAAAATCCTTATCCACATTTGTGGTTTGTTGCTGTTTGTTCTGTCTGCCAAAGCTGCATTTTGACCTCCGGACGGGGAGACTTTATCATTTGAACGTGAAGCCAGCCTTAAACCCTCTGAGGCGTGTCTATCTGCCGGCACGTATTTTGTCAAAGGTATTTATTTTTTTTAACGGAGAGCGACTTTGAAAAGGTTTCCGCAGCCACGTCGCACTCCGTGTTAGATTAAAGGAGGAATGCAGCGATGGCGAACTCGCTGTAGTCGTGGCCGAGTGGTTAAGGCGATGGACTCGAAATCCATTGGGGACTCCCCGCGCAGGTTCGAATCCTGCCGACTACGGCGTCTGCCGCACGTCTCCTTGTGCCTGCGCGGCAAAGGCGAAGTGCTGTTTCTCCTTTCCTGGTACGATAAAAACGCTAAATCGCTTGGCCCCGCTGCCATGGAAATGAGTTCTTCAGATAACCACACATCTTGCGTTCGCACCTCTGGTGTTCTACTTATGCCTTTGAAAACCTAATGAATAAAACTGAAAGAACCGACACAATATGTAGGTGCTCGTAAAGCACGCATTAAAGAACTGTTAACAGCAAGGGTTTCAGTGGGTTAACTGAGGAGAAGGCGTGATCGCTAATTGTTGACTTTTTATTTGGTGTTAGAAACACTCTTACTGTGCATGACGTGCAACAAATGTAGCCACAGAAATTGCATCACGCTTTCATGTATGCTATTGCAGACACCAACGTTGCCTAGATAGAAAACCGAAATAGCCGTGGGTTCGCTTGCTGGTCTGAAGGATCTCTCTTCGAATCTCTATCATTTGTCAATTGAAGTAAAAGGTGCTGCAATCTGATACGTTCAGAATCAAACCCGCAGCTGTTGTTCGACTTTATTTCTTGACTAATTACAACCTTTTACTGTCAAGTTTATTGGTACAACTTGAGCTCTCAGCACCGTACTGAGCCCAGGTGTTTTTCTAAAGCTGTCAGGTGCAGTTCATTTACATGAAGGAAATCTCTTACTGGGTACGATTACAATGCAGTAAGTAGCACAGGCTACTTAGGGAGTAGGCTGATGTGTTTAAAAACAACCAGCGCCAGGCAGGAGTCAAACCTCCAAACTCCTAATCCATAGTCAGACACATTATCCATTGCACCACTGGCCCTGGTGTGACACTGCAGGACTGTAACCCAGTGAGCTTAGCACTGCAACTAGTAAAATATTACCCCCGGTCCATTCTTTTCCAAAAGTGAGAAACACCTGTTTTCTACATTTTGTCTGTTTTAAAACCATATCTCTTTAAACCAAACCAAGAGTTTGTCTTTTGCACTGATATTCTGATTCATTTCGATTTCAAAGAAAAAAAAAACATTACCTTCCAAAGCATCATAAAATTGTCCCTTCCTCCAGACTCTACTTCTCTCTTGTAGTAGTACAGCAGACCTTTCCAGGTGAGCAGATCACAGAGTCCGAAATGAGCTTCCTCCATCAAGCAAAGTACCTGAACATGACTCTGTCATCATAAAAGCGCCCCTGTAATAAAGAAATTCAATCCGAAATCAAGAGGGCAGTTGCCTACTGAAATACAAGAAGTCATAAATTTTAACCTAGCAACACATTAAAGGCTGCATCTATACAAGTACGATTCTAGAAATGCTCACCAGATTACGTTTTAAGAAAGAACTGCGCCTCAGGTTCCGCCGAGATCTTAACTCGGATGGCAGGATTCAGAGTCTGGAGTGTGGAATGATGGCGCACGGAGGGTCCACATACTGTCGATCCCTCAGTGATCTTCCGCGTGTTCAAACCGCCAGCGTGTGACTCCCCTATCCCCCTGACCTCATTGCTCTGCTCTCGCCTCTGTGCAGCTGAGCCCGACTCATGGTAAAGTGGAAAAAAATATGCCCTCAACGTGAGATTTACTCTGGAGTGAGGATAGTTGTTACCTTCTTATCGTTGAAACGGATGTATGTGATGTGGCGACTAGGTTCTTCTCCATTAGCAGGCTTAAGGTTAAAGAAAAAAACATTGCTGACTTCTTTTTTTTTTGCCAGCCGCGAGCGCTGATTAGCGAGGTTTGTATTTCATGTTTTGCAAGTTGCATCCATTTTAAGAAAAACAAGTCGTTCAAGACAGGAAATGAATACTTGCATTTAATTAAGTCTAGACGTATGCGGTTGTCCATAATGACCAGTTCTGTTCGAGAACACAGAACAAAAAAAGGCACCGCTGGGATTCGGACCCAGGACTTTCTGTTTACTAGACAGGCACTTTAACCAACTAAGCCACGGCGCCCCGGGAGTGCTGTCCTTTTGCAGCCACTTGGACACACCACTCAGACACATCTGCATTCGGTGTGTGCTCCGCCTGCTCGCTGAGCAAGTTGCCACCTTTACATACAATAGCAACATCGACACCAAGAGAAAGGATGACAAATGGCTTTTATCTGGAACTTTTCATGTCCAAGGAGCTCAATGTGCTTTCTGTGTACAACAGGGCCACTGAACTCCACACTGGCCACTGAACCACAGCAGTGGCTTGCTGGCTTGACATCTCCCAAGGAAAATGTTGAAATCGCATGTGGAACAGGAAAATGACCCTCGAGTATGAGGGAAAAAAAAGAAAAAGATCAACTGGAGTGCGCCAACCCATGTCAGGACAGCCCAGTTTCCTAGACGAGGTGGCCGAGTGGTTACTGTATGCTGAGTCTAAAGACAGTTTCACCCATTTTCTGATTGCTCGGTTCTGTACCAGTGCAGACATGTCAAACAGTGAATGGCTGTACCTCTATTGTATCCGTGCTCAATGAATGAAATCGGTAACAAATGAATATATGTCTAGTTATACGAAAAACGAGTGGTTTATCGACTCATCTTCATTTGCAGATTTAGAGGCAGCTTCGATATTCGTTTTACAGACGGGTTTTTTTTTTTGAATATGGGTCACACACATGCCACAGCAACAAAACATCTCTAGAGATGAGGCTATAGATCACCTTTCCATCCTGCAGGTTTTCCTCCCAAAGCCTACGGCACCAACGGCGACCCCTGCTGGCCGGGAGAGCAAAAGCTTACAGCACCTGGTATTTCCAGGCAGTCTCCCATCCAAGTACTAACCAGGCCCGACGCTACTTAGCTTCCAAGATCAGACGAGATCGGGCGTGTTCAGGGTGGTGTGGCCGTAAGCGAAAGCCCAGCCCCTGACTCGCTACTTGAAGCTGTGTGTGGCGGGGGTTCCGTGCCCCCCGAGCGGGACTGAAGGATCGTTCGTGTGCAACTCTTTGGAAAGGAGCTGCTTTCCAAATCGCATTGCGTGCCTGGATGTTGGCGAATGCGCTCCCTTGTGTTGGCTCGTCCCGCACTGGAGGAGGACAAACAATCTGCACGGAGGAGCACCAGGCAAGTCTTCACCAGACAAAAACCTCCAGTGCACAGCACTCTGGAAACATTTCGGGGATTTCGCGTTTTTATTTCAGCACGTAAAGCGCACCGGTCCAACACGTCGGCCGGGCGCGCGGCGCCTCCGCCCTCTTGTGGCCTTGCGGCGTCAGAGCAAGAGGCTCCTTCTCGCTGCCCTTCCGCTGTGTTGCAGGGCCCCGAGAGGGAACCCGGAGCGCGCACTTTGTGGGGGGCGGGGGACCGCGTTCGCGCTCTGCCCCCGGTCTCTTGCGCGAGTACTTAATCTCACGGACAGGGGGGCCTCGTCATTGATTGTTACAGGTGAGACGGGGATTAGGAGGAGACCCCGACTGATGGGTAAAGGGGAGCACTAACACCAGAGGGACACCCCCGGCGTCTCTTTTTGAGAGACGCCCTGGGGTTTCCTAATGGCCAAGGAGGGTCGGGACCTCGGTTTGACGCCTCCCCCGAAGGACGGCGCCTGTTTGTGCAGCAGAGTGTCGCCATCAGGAGGCTGGGGCGTAAGAGAGCCACACAGCCCGCAGGGTGAGCGCTCCCTACTGGTCCCAGTCACACCTCTTGCAGGAGCAGCAGCAACCGGAGCTTTTCCGGGGTGGAATCTCCCATCCGGGTGCCGGCCAGGCTCACACCTGCTGGGCTGCCCCGGGGGTGAGCCCAGTCGAGAGTCGCAGGGCCAGATCTAGTCACCGGGGAGAAACGATACAAGTGAAGGATTGCTCGGCTCTCGGCACTTGAAAAGACCGACAAATGTCTCGTTCCCGCCGGAGCTGAATGTACCCGCATGTGTGGTGTCGTCTTCTTCCCCCGCCCCGCTGTGTTTGCTGTATTGTCTCTGAAGCCGGCCCCCCCGAGACGAGACGGGCTGTTCCTGTGCCCCAATTAACACTTTACAGGTGCCATTCCCTGGCATTGTGGCCATTGTCGGTGCTCACACGCGATAAGATAAGGCGGAGGAGAGTGGGGCATGCCCAGCGGCAGACATTCAAGGAGGGGGCAGTGCGAGGTGAGGTGAGGTGCGACACGCCGGAGCCCCGACGCAGCTAATGCGGAGCACTTGTTGGACTGGCATCGAAAGGACGTGTGCGCACGGAGCGAGCCTTCCCTGCGGCGGAGCGCGGGAACTTTCTCCCCCCCTCCCGCTGCAGGAGTTGTGTGCGCTGCAGCGGTGCCGAGAGAAAAGCACAGAAGGCAGCAGGCTCTGGAGAGCAGGTAAGAGACGGAGCCTTGTGGGCAGGCGAGCAGGCCCGTTTTTTGGAAATTGCTGAAAAGGTTTGTTCGGTGTGTGGCAGGCGCACGTCGCGAGCTTGCGTGGCGATCTGCCGGTCTGGAGTTATGCAAATGAGGCCGAATTGCATCCCGGGACATGCTGCGAATGCGCAACGGCGACTGCAGATGTGTAGGAAACGGCGCGCTCGTTTTCTCGTTTTGCCCACACTTTTGAGTGTTAGTGTGGCGTGTGAGTGTGTGAAAGAGTGGGCCCAGCAGGAGGCGGTGGCGTGCGGGGCGAGGAGGTGGCCTAGGCTGCGCGATTTGTGCTGTGGGTGCGGGCCGCTTGCAGGGGCCTGTTTAACTCATACTTACCTGGCAGGGGAGATACCTTGATCAAGAAGGAGGTTCACCCAGGGCGAGGCTCGGCCATTGCACTCCGGCTGTGCTGACCCCTGCGAATTCCCAAAATGTGGGAATCTCGACTGCATAATTTCTGGTAGTGGGGGACTGCGTTCGCGCTCTCCCCTGATGTGCTTGGTCCAAAATCAGATACGGGAGGGTTAGGACACCACGAGCTGCGTGGCTGCGGAAGGATCCCGGTTCGACAGGAGTGGACGCCGCTGCTGGTTCTCGCTGGCTTTTAGTTAGGGGTCCGGAGAAGCATCTCAAGCTAGTTCCACTACTCCTTCCGGACGTTCATTCCCTTTTCAAAGTCAGTCGTTTTGCTGTAGTCTGCGTTCTTTAGGCTGATTATCGAGGTTAGCCTTTATTTGGTCATGGGGGGCCTCGGTACTGTATGCTGAGTCTAAAGACAGTTTCACCCGTTTTCTGATTGCTCGGTTCTGTACCAGTGCAGACATGTCAAACAGTGAATGGCTGTACCTCTATTGTATCCGTGCTCAATGAATGAAATCGGTAACAAATGAATATATGTCTAGTTATACGAAAAACGAGTGGTTTATCGACTCATCTTCATTTGCAGATTTAGAGGCAGCTTCGATATTCGTTTTACAGACAGGTTTTTTTTTTGAATATGGGTCACACACATGCCACAGCAACAAAACATCTCTAGAGATGAGGCTATAGATCACCTTTCCATCCTGCAGGTTTTCCTCCCAAAGCCTACGGCACCAACGGCGACCCCTGCTGGCCGGGAGAGGAAAAGCTTACAGCACCTGGTATTCCCAGGCAGTCCCCCATCCAAGTACTAACCAGGCCCAACGCTGCTTAGCTTCCGAGATCAGACGAGATGGGGTGTGTTCAGGGTGGTGTGGCCGTAAGCGAAAGCCCTGGCGCCTGACTCGCTACTTGAAGCTGTGTGTGGCGGGGGTTCCGTGCCCCCCGAGCGGGACTGAAGGATCGTTCGTGTGCAACTCTTTGGAAAGGAGCTGCTTTCCAAATCGCATTGCGTGCCTGGATGTTGGCGAATGCGCTCCCTTGTGTTGGCTCGTCCCGCACTGGAGGAGGACAAACAATCTGCACAGAGGAGCACCAGGCAAGTCTTCAGTGCACAACACTCTGGAAACATTTCGGGGCTGTCGCGTGTTTATTTCAGCACGTAAAGCGCACCGGTCCAACACGTCGGCCGGGCGCGCGGCGCCTCCGCCCTGTTGCTGCCCCTGCAGCTGCTTCACTTTTCCCTTTAGTTGCCATCGATTTTTTTGTAGTGCTATACATATACGATTGAGGTATCTTAGAGTTCTCCTTCGAAGACCCAGCACTCTCTTTTCTTTTCCCAGTGTTACTCATATCGGACTTTTTAAACCTAAAAAAAAATCGTTTTTTTTTCTTTCAATTAAAACTGAAGTTTAAACAACTAGTGTTAAGTCCTTATTTTTCTGTAGTCAAAAAAAGCAAAAATTAACATTCAGGTCATGAAAAACTCAAAAAAACTCCCCAACCACTAAACTTTACCTCCCACCTGAGCGCCATCTTGAACGCCCCTACCACCAGAGAATGCTCACGATTTCGGAAGCTGTCTCCGGGACGTGCTGATTCCACACATCCTGAATAAATCATGATATTGTTAGTTGCTGTAGCTAGACGTTCAAATGAGTTTCATGGCCAGATGGACTGTTTCCTCCAGCGGTATAATATTGCAGTGAGACAGCACGATGCCTGCAAGACTATGTCATGCTAAACGCCACAGATTGTGTTTGTCCGTTCGTGTCAGTCGTCCCGCAGCCACGGGAAGTGGGACACAAACATGCTGCAATGCTTTCAAGACGTTAGGATTTGTTTGTGCAACATCCAAGAAGAGTACTTGTGGCTTGAATGTGAACTGTACGTGCCCGCCCCCTTTCCTCTGTAGTGCATGAGTTCCTCCCGGCATGCCCTTCGTCATTGTTCTGTCATCTTGTATTTAAAGGGTTGTATTTCTGCTGCTGAAAATAAGCAACGGTTTTCTCACAACGCCCTTTGTTCCCAACGGAGCCCTTGTCTGTCATGAAATTCTTCAAAACCTCAAGCTAGAAGAAGAAGAAGACGACAAATATGAAGCATTATAGCAACGACATGCCATGAGACGATCGATAACGATATCCATAGGATCCCCGCGGTTGCCTGGCAACTGTCAGCTTTGCGCAGTGGCAGTATCGTAGCCTGTGAGGTTTAGCCGAGGCGCGATTATTGCTAGTTGAAAACTTTTCCCAATACCCCGCTTCCGCCGGTTTGCAATACAATCGGCGAAAGCAATTTTTGACAGTCTTGTCAGAGACTGAGCAAGGTGTTTAAAGACAGATTTGGTCACGGTGATATCATGGTAGAAAGAAACGAGCTTGTTACGTGTCAACAGGAACGCTCTTTAGCTCTTTCAGCTTTATGCAGAGAACAGCGTCTGTCGAGATTACTTTTGTGTCAGCGCGAAACGCCGTGTGCTGTCAGTATGATTTCATATTGCTCGTAGCGGCGCCTGGCTTTGGTCTGTCAAACGTTAGGTTGCGCTTCTTCATGCTGCATCGTCGGCATGAGTGGAGCATTTTAAACGTCTGTACTTACTGCGCCCCATAAGAAATCGTTTGTCCCCATTCAAAAGAGATTGTGCGATGTCCTGCAGCGTTCGCAAAGCAAACCTTTGACAGTTTGAAAAGAGGAATTTATTCTGCTTCCTGTGCGTGCAGTAGTTACAAAGTTGAACGTCTTTACACGATCTGCTGCAGTTTTCAGTGGGTGGGCTTTGTCAAATGGCTTGGAAAAACGCACTGTGTTTCGGCTCGGGAAACATCATGAGCAGTGTCCTGCATGTTTTCTGTGTATAGCTGTCTTTTAACGCATACAGAATTCATTCGAAATCATTGATTTCTCCAATTAACAAGGGTCCCTTTTTGAACCTGCCAGAAGCATTCTTTCAATGTAACTGATTTACTCCGGGGAAGGGCAGCATGACATTGAGAGTAGCTCAAGCTTTCAGCACCTTTATCTGACTGCATGTATGCAGACGCTGCTCAGAATCCCCTGTAAGATTCTCCTTCAATTCCGTTTTGCAGTGCTTTAGCTCTTTCAAAAGGCTTCGCTTTGCTAGTCACAATCCAAGGCTCATGACAGCATTTGAAAACATTCGCAACTGCGTTGGCCGGGAATCGAACCTGGGTTAACTGCTTTGAAGGCAGCTATGCGCAACACTGGCTCGCTCCAGAATAAATCTCACGTCGAGGGCATATTTTTTTCCATTTTACCGTGAGTCGGGCTCAGCTGCACAGAGGAGAGAGCAGAGCAATGAGGTCACGGGGACAGGGGAGTCACACGCTGGCGGTTTGAATACGCGGAAGATCACTGAGGGATCCACAGTATATGGACCCTCCGTACGCCATCAGTCCGCACTCCGGACTCTGAATCCTGCCATCCGAGTTAAGATCTCGGCGGAACCTGAGGCGCAGTTCCTTCTTAAAACGTAATCTGGTGAGCATTTCTAGAATCGTATTTGTATAGATGCAGCCTTTAATGTGTTGCTAGGTTAAAATTGATGACTTCTTGTATTTCAGTAGGCAACTGCCCTCTTGATTTCGGATTTAATTTCTTTATTACAGGGGCGCTTTTATGAAGACAGAGTCATGTTCAGGTACTTTGCTTGATGGAGGAAGCTCATTTCAGACTCTGTGATCTGCTCACCTGGAAAGGTCTGCTATACTACTACAAGAGAGAAGTAGAGTCTGGAAGAAGGGACAATTTTATGATGCTTTGGAAGATAATGTTTTTTTTTTCTTATACTGAAAATGAAAGGTAGTTGTTTCTATATGGACTCAGTCTTTGGAATTTGTATATTTATATATTTCAGTGAACCCTCAGCCATTCCTTCTGTATTGTAATTCAATTTCTCTTTTAAAATTCCTTCCCCACTTCTAGGACCTGCAGTTGCTGAACTCCACAATGGCTTCTATTGGAAAGTCTGTGACTGAGACCAAGTAAGTGTTCATTTTTTTATGAAACCATTATTTATTTAGGAGCAATGAGCAATTCTTATATAAATGCAATAAAATCATTATGCTCAAACTATGAGAGAGAAAATTAAGGATAATTTAAGAAATCAGTCTTAGCTTGTTTCTATACACAGATGGTATTATTTATTTTCAAAGGAAACCCGCGCGGATTCCCCTGGTGTGCAAGATGTACCTGAATACTCTTGATCAGCTTCCTGCTCACTTGAAGAGGGCGTGTATGAAGCACGCCACGGCAGAAAAGATCAGGATGGCCTCTCAACAGGCGAGGGAGGACATGATGAATCACCTGAAGAACGGGGTCATCGTGGATTACCACAGAATAGAGATCGTGTCTGGTGAGGCAAACAGGATAG
This sequence comes from Lepisosteus oculatus, assembly GCF_040954835.1. Classification (NCBI taxonomy): domain Eukaryota; kingdom Metazoa; phylum Chordata; class Actinopteri; order Semionotiformes; family Lepisosteidae; genus Lepisosteus; species Lepisosteus oculatus. The sequence continues at coordinate 60,857 of NW_027167995.1, forward strand.
TGGTTGTAAGACTGCTAGAGTCCTTGGGCCTTTTTGTACATGGGAAGCCTGAAGACACATTGGCAAGGTGAGATATTTTTAATCTGTAAGGCTTCTGTAGTTTCTTTTTGAAATCATTGTTACAACATATTATGTAAAAGCATGTTGAAAAGAAATCTACCTGCATTCCAGCGGCCCTGAGCAAGAGGCCGCTGTCCAGGAGGAAGAGATGCCAGAGGCTGCTCTAGAAACTGAAACAGAAGCGGATAAGGAAGGGGAAGATGTGAGCTCTGAAGAACTCTATCAGCAGTAAGACTTTTTTATTTTTCAGATGTATCTATTTTTTACTAAAATTCTAATTTGTCTTATAGGTATAAAATGTTTAAACCGGAGTTTTATATCCTTACAGGCCCTGAGTAGTTAAAAAGTATCAGCAGGCCGGAAGAGAGTGGCCCAAGCTGGACTCTATAGAAAGCACTCCCTGGATGCTCCTCTCCTGATTGGATTCAAACAGTACCTTACCAAGGATCTGGGAGTGGCAAATTATTCTCAGGAGGTATTTATTTTTTAAAGGCATTTAAAATTAAGCAATGGTATCTTCATTGTAAATGTTTTTATTTCTTAGCTTAAAATTCACCCATGTGAAATGATGTCAGCCATAAACATCATGACTTTTGTCTGTCAAAATATATTATATAATATATTTCCTACCTGAATCTATTCTACTTAAATTATTACATTATACACAATTTGAGTTCATTTTAAAAAGTAAAAGGTAATGAAAGGAATGCATTTTCATAAGAAAGATAATACCGATATGCATGTGATAATCTTCCTTATATCATGTAGTGCATCATTTGGACACTTTGTGGGCTTCAAATACAAAGAAAATCATGTTCTATGGTACAAGATAAATACAAAACTTAAGCTTCTTTATAAAGCATAAGCAATCATTTATTACATCGCTTCTTGAATTAAATCTTTTGACAAGAGGTAAGACTTCTGTTACATTTAAACCCATGTTTAGCTGTGTTTTTTAGATTTAACTGAACCAATTTCTGTGTGTGATAATGTCCTTGAATTCTGACAACATCACACTAAATTACATGATATAAAACAGCTAATGTTTCTAGAGATAAAGTTTCTGAGATGCTTCTAATTACTTTTTATTACCAGGGACAGTTTAATTCACCTTGTACAGTACTGTAAGACCAAGATACTTTTTTTAAAAGTTATTTAACATTTTATAGAACTTTGTCTACTATGGCAACATGATGTGCTTGGTGAAACTTGGAAAAATACTGCTTGGCCACTTATCTTAAGATAAAGATAGGATAAAGGTTTATCTTTTGCACCTACCTGACCCCCAGGGAAGGCCAATGCTTTCTAAGTTGATGGTTCCCTACAGTAGACTGTACTTTAATTTCAAAGGTAATGTATATTGACCCAAATCAGTTTTGGAATCCAATCTACTGACGAGATGGAGCACATCCTTTTTTCAGGATTTTAGCATCATACGTTTGGTATATTTAGTCCCTAATGCTGAAAGAAATGATCATAGAACATTTGGACACTTTGTGGGCTTGAAATACAAAGCAAATCATGTTCTATGGTACAAGATAAATACAAAACTTAAGCTTTTATTTTAATTAGATTTGTTTATAAAGCATAAGCAATCATTTATTACATTAATATATGTGAAAATAACATTTTAGCATCATACGTTTAGTATATTTAGTCCCTAATGCTGAAAGAAATGATCATAGAACATGACATCTAACCTTACCTGCGGTGTTTTTAATCCCTATTGCTCAATGCACGGTGAAAGCATTCCATACATGTGTCTGACAATGAGGAATGGGCCCCTGAGACAGTCATTTGCCTGTTTCACAAATGATCGTATTTTACTAGAGATTCTGTTTGGGATTCAGATGTGCATTCGGACAGCAATCCCTTTCAAGGATTGATACGTTCTGGATGAGGTCAAAGGTGCTGGAACACTGTATTTAGGATGTGTTTGCAGAGACTGTGTGTCTCCTGCTTCAACGCAGTGATAAACAGATGTGCTCCTTTAATTTATTGGTACATGCCCAGGGCAGTAAGCAGTCTGAGGATTTATTTCCAGATGGCATAGAGCAGTGAAGCAGTGAAGTAGTGCAAAACACTGGATCATTATATTATTAGAATCTATTCTACTTAAATTATTACATTATACTCAATTTGAGTTCATTTTAAAAAGTAAAAGGTAATGAAAGGAATGCATTTTCATAAGAAAGATAATACCGATATGCATGTGATAATCTTCCTTATATCATGTAGTGCGTCATTTGGACGCTTTGTGGGCTTGAAATACAAAGAAAATCATGTTCTATGGTACAAGATAAATACAAAACTTAAGCTTTTATTATAATTAGATTTGTTTATAAAGCATAAGCAATCATTTATTACATTAATATATGTGAAAATAACATTTTAGCATCATATGTTTAGTATATTTAGTCCCTAATGCCGAAAGAAATGATCATTTGTTTAACATGCACGGGTCTGTCTCAAAGGATGCAATACTCCTGAAGGGTCTCAAACCCTACATTTCGGATGCCTAGCTGTATCCCTCACATGTGGCACCTCAGAATGACTTCTAACCTTACCTGTGGTGTATTCAGTCCCTATTGCTCAATGCACGGTGTACATACTGCATACATGTGTCTTGAGAATGAGGAATGGGCCCCTGAGACAGTCATTTGCCTGTTTCACAAACAGGGACCTGGACCTAGACCTGGCCCGTACAGGGCTCAAACCCGCGACCTTGGCATTATTAGCACCACGCTCTAACCAACTGAGCTAACCGGCCTCACGACAGTGCTCCTCTCTGTGCTGCAAAAAATCAAACTCAGGGAATTTCTTTTGTCCTCCTTTGAATAGAAAGCCGTGTAATTCAGTGTACGGGCTTTCTCGTGCAGTTTCATGGTTCTTGTAACCCAAATCCTACACTGGCCTGAAGTGCCCCCCCATTTCACAGCATTTTTCAGCTGATTTAAAATGTACCTAAAGGAGAAGCATTATTGAAGACAATCAATTACCAAGAGCTTTTGTCAAAGGTTTTGGTGGTCATTTTGAATGACCACAGAGCGCTGTGACCTCGGTTTTACATCTCATCCAAAAGACAGCGCCCTTTTACAACACAGCATCTCCGTCACTATACTGGGGCATTGGGACCCGCACAGACCTCAGGGTGAGCGCCCCCCCGCCGGCACCATTAACACCGCTTCCAGCTGGAAGCTTTGTTTTTCCCTGTAGCTCATCCTTATCCAGGTACTGACCTGGCTCACACCTGCTTAGCTTCAGTGGGTTTTTAGTTGGAAGTTGCAAGGGGATGCAAGTGATGGAGCCGCTCGCTGCAAAAGCCACTGCATTGGCCGGGAATTGAACCCGAGCCTCCCGCGTGGCAGGCGAGAATTCTACCACTGAACCACCAATGCTCAGTGCCTGGGCCTTCAAAAAAGACGCTTTTTTGGTGCTCTGTGCAAAACGCGTCGACATCTGCTTCCAGCTGCAAAATGCCATTTGCGGACGCTGAAGAACTTATTTCCAAGGCAGCAGGTACAAGCGATTGGGCGTTTTAAAACCACCAGGAACAGCAAAGAGGCGCGCTTCTTTGCTTGTGCCGAAACACACCGACTGAAGGCGGACAACGTAGTCGACAGGATTGGAACCTGTGCGGGGAGGCCCCAATGGATTTCTAGTCCATTGCCTTAACCACTCAGCCACGACTACAGCAAGCCCCACCGCCGCTGCGTTCTTGCTACAATCTTACCTGGATCGCGAGGCGCCGGCGGAAGCCTATTTCAAAGTCGTTCTCCGTTTCATAAAAAACATTTCCAAAATACAAGCCTTGCAGACAGACACGCCTCAGAGGACTTAAGGGTGGCTTCATGTCGGAATGATAAAGTCTCCCCGTCCGGACATGAAAATGCCACTTTGTTACACACAAAAAAAGAATCAACAACAGAGAAATGCCCACAAGCATTTGAAAAGCCGCACCACGTCGCACTTGAAATAGCTCTTACATTAGTGGTAGACACAGGAATCGTCTTTTTATTTACGCTCTTACCAACGCGATGGAAAGCAAAACAAAGCAAAGCAGAGCAAAACAAAACGAACAAACGAAAACCCTCACGTCCCGCACTTCCATATAACGCTGTTACGTGCCCAAGCGGTATTGTATGTCATCCTAGCACTGCACCCCGGGTCGTACGGTATATGGGAACGAGCACACGCCACGAATCGTCTCGAATCACTCCCTACAGCTGTAAGGCGCCTTGAAGCGTGCACCCCCAACATTCTTCTTTGCGCATCTGTGAAAGGTAAACTCTTGAGCAAACTCTGAACCAGCTCTAAGGAAACTAATCCGATTAGACGTTACTTTGACTCATCCTTTAAGGGACCCTTGTTAATTGGAGAAATCAATGATTTCGAATTAATTCTGTATGCGTTAAAAGAGCTATACACAGAAAACATGCAGGACACTGCTCATGATGTTTCCCGAGCCGAAACACAGTGCGTTTTTCCAAACCATTTGACAAAGCCCGCCCACTGAAAACTGCAGCAGATCGTGTAAAGGCGTTCAACTTTGTAACTACTGCACGCACAGGAAGCAGAATAAATTCCTCTTTTCAAACTGTCAAAGGTTTGCTGCAGGACATCGCACAATCTCTTTTGAATGGGGACAAACGATTTCTTATGGGGCGCAGTAAGTACAGACGTTTAAAAAGCTCCACTCATGCCGACGATGCAGCATGAAGAAGCGCAACCTAACGTTTGACAGACAAAAGCCAGGCGCCGCTACGAGCAATATGAAATCAAACTGACAGCACACGGCGTTTCGCGCTGACTAAAAATGATCTCGACAGACGATGTTCTCTGCATAACGCTGAAAGAGCTAAAGAGCGTTTCTGTTGAGACGTAACCCATTGGGCAAAAGACGTATAATATACGTCTATTAAACGCATATCTTAGACGTCTAAATGTGGTCTACAATTCGTCTAGAATGAAATTCTAATATACGTCTAAAGTTAAACGTCAATTATACGTCTATATTTAGACGTTCATTATACATAAATGGTTGGAGTTCTATTATACGGATAAATTTAGAGGACTATTATACATATATGGTTGGAGTTCCGGATAACTTTAGAGGTCTATTATACGTATATGGTTAGAGGTCTATTATAGGGATAACATTAGAGGTCTATTATACGTATATGGGTAGAGGTCTATTATACATCAAAGATAGATTTTATAGGTGTAGAAACAAGTAAAACAAGCCAATGATTAGGTTTAGAAATGTATTCTGAAAATACACATTCACACCTGAAACATATGTATTTCAAATTATACATTGTATACAATCAATCAACAATCAACATATGGGCAATAATCATAAAAAACACAACTAGTCTTAAACTTCAGCTTCAAATTCTGGTAACATGGCAATATACAGTATAGTAATGACAAACACAAAACTAATTACATTAACACACTAACTCAAAACCACATTTTGATTCAGATATACATTTTAAAATGTACAACTTCTATATTTCCAAGAAAAAAATATTACATAAAATATAAAATATTACAATGGAAGTTAAGACGATTTTTGTCCACTATTTGCAAACCCTGTCTAATTGTCCTAACAGTTAGAACCAAAAACCTATTATTTTCAGAGTCCAGATCTCTTGGCCCCCTGCCTTGCATATGCATTCTTCAAGTAACACATTGCGTGCTCCTTTATTTCTTTTTCTGTTGATGTAGGGTGGGACTTCAGCACCGCAGCTAGGAGAAAATTATATAATATTACTTCCCAAATAATTGATGATTAATATCTTCTTTAGTATAATCTAAAAAATGAACGGTTTACTAAGCTCAAAGCTGAAATAAATGTATAAAATTTGGCTTGCATCATAGCAGTTGAGCAATAAAGTCTGTCCTAATTAAAGAGTACCCAAAGTTTGAAAGTACAACATAGAATAAGAATAAGAGAAACGGCAAAACGATTTTGTGTCATCTTCCCCATTCACACTATTTTATGTGCCATTTTTTTGCTTATTCACATACTATTTTAATCAAAATAATATTAAGAAAGATCTGTATGTATTCAGATAGTATTATTATTGTTCATACTTACTCGTCAAAAGAGGATTGCTGAGATATTTTCGGATATACTTCTACGTTTGAAAAACGTGTCCAAAATGGTGACCAACGAATACTAGCAATGCATTGTGGTATATAACCGGAAAATATGCTGGGTTCGATATTTTCTCAACGTATGCGTTTATTAATGTTGTCGATATTATGGTTGAAATTTAACATTGATAATACATCGCTGCTATGAGCTGATGTGCAATTTTAACGCATGCAATAAGTAAGGATCGGTCACTGTTGTATGGTATTATATATAATGACATTATGGAATAGGATGGGGACAGGCCTGGCATCACGGGGGGAGGGGGGAATGTCGCCCCTTCAGTTTTGGGCAAAAAGTTTTACCTAACTTAATTTGCACCCTAAAAAAATAGTTGTACTTTGTCAATGGTCAGACAACACTAAATGACACGAACAGTCACTCAGTCTGTTTGATGGGCAGGAGGGCTATCCGTCCAGGAACTGCACATATTATTGAGTGTCAACATTACGATCCTGTTTGCTCAGGTGGACCGATTCCTTGCAGTAGTTTATCATTATACTTAAAATCGTTATATAACTAGGACTAGTTATAGCAGTCTGTGCTTTCTGTTGGTTTTACAACATTTTTTTCTTAACGATTCAGAACGTCCATGTAGCTGCAAAAATGAACGCTTATGGTACTTTTCGCTCCAGGCAATACAAACCTTGAGAGTGACGAAAAATGTGAAACTGAACTTCATCGCAAATACCAGATTGCTAGTCGTTATCTTCTATCATGAAGCACTAATCAATGGTATAGCTGCGAGATTTCATTTGGGTAGCTGCACCGTACAGCTCCGTTTCAACCGAAATATCACTCCCCCCTCAGAATTTCAGACGCCCCCCTACAGATTTTTCCTCGGGCACCGCGCACTGATGGGGGACTTTTGTCAAGAAAATAAAAATAGAAACTCTATAGGCACTCAAACATTTTACTGTTTTTTTTCAGGCAGGTGGCAAGACCCCCTCAGCAAAACCCTTGTATGCCAAGCTGTGGGCATTGATTCGTCGAATATACGTATATTTACGGCGAAATTACGGCTATACGTATATATACGTCGCCTCGACGTATAATCAACGTCGAATTGCAACCGTAAAATCGACGACATGAATAAACGCATATATAACGTCGAAAAAACATCTAACACAGTGCCTGAGGCTTTTTACTGTATGTATCGTGTGTGCCGCAAGTAGGAGTATACGGCACTCTGCACAGTGTACGAAGTAAATTATTTTCGCAGTAATTAATTTATTATATTTACTATATTTATTATACACGTGTAAATTAATTGCTGCGAAAATAATTTACTTCGTACACTGTGCAGAGTGCCGTATACTCCTAGTTGCGGCACACACGATACATACAGTAAAAAGCCTCAGGCACTGTGTTAGATGTGTTTTCGACGTTATATATGCGTTTGTTAATGTCGTCAATTTTACGGTTGCAATTCGACGTTGATTATACTTCGAGGCGACGTATATATACGTATAGCCGTAATTTCACCGTAAATATACGTATATTCGACGAATCAATGCCCACTGGGAACAAGCTCGCTTCTTTCTACCATGATGTCACCGTGACCAAATCTGTCTTTAAACACCTTGCTCAGTCTCTAACGAGACTGTCAAAAATTGCTTTCGCCGATTGTATTGCAAACCGGCGGAAGCGGGATATTGGGAAAAGTTTTCAACTAGCAATAATCCCGCCTCGGCTAAACCTCACAGGCTACGATACTGCCACTGCGCAAAGCTGACGGTTGCCAGGCAACCGCGGGGATCCTATGGAAATCGTTATCAATTGTCTCATGGCATGTCGTTGCTGTAACGCTTCATATTTGTCGTCTTCTTCTAGCTTGAGGTTTTGAAGAATTTCATGACAGACAAGGGCTCCGTTGGGAACAAAGAAAGCCGTTGATTCTTTTCAGCAGCAGAAATACAACCCTTTAAATACAAGATGACAGAACAATGACGAAGGGCATGCTGGGAGGAACTCATGCACTACAGAGGAAAGGGGGCGGGCATGTACAGTTCACATTCAAGCCACAAGTACTCTTCTCGGATGTTGCACAAACAAATCCTAACGTCTTGAAAGCATTGCGGCATGTTTGTGTCCCACTTCCCGTGGCTGCAGGATGACTGACATGAACGGACAAACACAATCTGTGGCGTTTAGCGTGACATAGTCTTGCAGGCATCGTGCTGTCTCACTGCAATACTATACCGCTGGAGGAAACAGTCCATCTGGCCATGAAACTCATTTGAACGTCTAGCTACAGCAACTAACAATATCATGATTTATTCAGGATGTGTGGAATCAGCACGTCCCGGAGACAGCTTCCGAAATCGTGAGCATTCTCTGGTGGTAGGGGCGTTCAAGATGGCGCTCAGGTGGGAGGTAAAGTTTAGTGGTTGAGGATTTTTTTTTGAGTTTTTCATGACCTGAATGTTAATTTTTGCTTTTTTTGACTACAGAAAAATAAGGACTTAACACTACTTGTTTAAACTTCAGTTATAATTGAAAGAAAAAAAAACGATTTTTTTTAGGTTTAAGAATTTCGATATGAGTAACACTGGGAAAAGAAAAGAGAGTGCTGGGTCTTCGAAGGAGAAGTCTAAGAAACCTCAATCGTATATGTATAGCACTACAAGAAAATTGATGGCAACTAAAGGGAAAAGTGAAGCAGCTGGAGGGGACGTGGAAAGAGTGCTGGAGATGCGCTCGTACGCGAGCGTTCGCAGCCCAAGTGAGACTCAGCTGCCAGAGGAAGAGCCGGAGTCCCTGCCCAGCACACCTGTGAAAACCCCGGCAGCCAAGAGAGGAAGGGGCGACCTGACGCTGGAGGAGCTCCAGACCAACATCTTCAACATGATGGCACAGAGCTTGGGTGAGCTGAAGGAAATGATTCGATCTAATACAGTCGCAATCGAAAGTCTTAAAAAGTCCATGGACTGTGTGTTTAAAGAGGTTGAAGACTTAAAGAGTGAAGTAAAAGTTCTTAAACAAGTAAATACCAAACAAGAAAAGCATATTAAAGAACTTGAATTGAAAGTGAACGATGTAGATAGATACCGTCGATGATGGAATTTAAAATTATTTGGAGTTAAAGAGGAACGTGATAAGGACCTTGTTGCAACAGTGAAGGGTATCTGTAAAAGGACCCTGCCGGACCAGGAGGACGTAATATCGGCCATTGACTTTGTTCACAGGCTCGGGAGAGCGAACATGTCTGGGCAAGTGCGCCCCAGATCGATTATAATACAGTTCACCAAGAGGACGGCGAGGGACATGCTGTGGCGAGCGGCGAGGGGGAATGAGTATTTGAATGGGAACAAACTGAGGTTTGCAGAGGACCTGTCTGCCGCGGACAGGAGCACCAGGAACCAGCTGTGGCCCCAGGTTGAAGCTGCCAGAAGAGAGGGGAGGAGAGCCTACTTTGTGGGAGCGAGGGCCTTTGTGGACGGGAAGGAGATTTGCTCCCAGTGACTGCTCAGTTAATGATTATGTTTGGTTATATTTGTTATACCAGTATATACTAGTGTTTCTTTAGTGTTAGTTTGGAATGGTGTAGTTAAGTGTTAAGGACTGTTATAGTTCTGGTTCTTTGAAAAACTCAATAGTTTAGACAGTCTTAGAGTTAGTTATTTGCTTTTGTGTATGTCTTTTTCATGAATGCCAGAGGTACTCGAAATGTTGTTAAAAGAAAAACTGTGTGCTGAGTTTTATTTTTTACAGGAAACGCATGCATGTTGAAACTAAAGTTTATAAATAATTGAGAAATATTAAAGCAAGGAAAATATGATACGTGTAAAATATACAATTTGATCACATAATTACTTAATTACCTCTGGTAGTTAAATGCTTTTTTCTGCTGCGTTTTTTTTCTCTTGTACATGACTCTGATCCTCTTGTTGTATTTGTATTTGTAAATTCTGTTTAATAAAAAAAATTAAAAAAGCATTCTCTGGTGGTGTCCTGCAGGCTTCCTGTGGGTGTGCGTTGGTGGTATAGTGGTGAGCATAGCTGCCTTCCAAGCAGTTGACCCGGGTTCGATTCCCGGCCAACGCAGTGGCGAATGTTTTCAAATGCTGTCATGAGCCTTGGATTGTGACTAGCAAAGCGAAGTCTTTTGAAAGAGCTAAAGCACTGAAAAACGGAATTGAGGGAGAATCTTACAGGGGATTCTGAGCGGTGTCTGCATACACGCAGTCCGATACGGGTGCTGAAAGCTTGAGCTACTCTCAATGTCATGCTGCCTTTCCCCGGAGTAAATCTGTTACATTGAAAGAATGCTTCTGGCAGGTTCAAAAAGGGACCCTTGTTAATTGGAGAAATCAATGATTTCGAATGAATTCTGTATGCGTTAAAAGACAGCTATACACAGAAAACATGCAGGACACTGCTCATGATGTTTCCCGAGCCGAAACACAGTGCGTTTTTTCAAGCCATCTGACAAAGCCCGCCCACTGAAAACTGCAGCAGATCGTGTAAAGACGTTCAACTTTGTAACTACTGCACGCACAGGAAGCAGAATAAATTCCTCTTTTCAAACTGTCAAAGGTTTGCTTTACGAACGCCGCAGGACATTGCACAATCTCTTTTGAACAGGGACAAACGATTTCTTATGGGGCGCAGTAAGTACTGTTACTGTCACTGCTCGATACCGACGTTGGCCTACTATACCATGTTCAGCCACTGCTAGAAAATGTACGGCTCTAGCACCGGAGCAAACAACAGGAGGGCCGATGTCGAACAGGCACACGTGTCAGACATGGAGAGCAATGAGAATGGGATTCAAACCCATGCCTGCAGAGCACAATGGATTAGTAGTCCATCACCTTAACCACTCAGCCACCTTGTTGACGAAACTGGGCTGTCCGGACATGGGTTGGCGCGCTCCAGATGATCTTTTTCTTTTTTTCCCCACGTACTCGAGGGTCATTTTCCTGTTCCACATGTGATTTCAACATTTTCCTTGGGAGATGTCAAGCCAGCAAGCCACTGCTGTGGTTCAGTGGCCAGTGTGGAGTTCAGTGGCCCTGTTGTACACAGAAAGCACATTGAGCTCCTTGGACATGAAAAGTTCCAGATAAAAGCCATTTGTCATCCTTTCTCTTGGTGTCGATGTTGCTATTGTATGTAAAGGTGGCAACTTGCTCAGCGAGCAGGCGGAGCACACACCGAATGCAGATGTGTCTGAGTGGTGTGTCCAAGTGGCTGCAAAAGGACAACACTCCCGGGGCGCCGTGGCTTAGTTGGTTAAAGCGCCTGTCTAGTAAACAGGAGATCCCAGCCTACGGCTAAACTTAATCAAATGCAAGTATTCATTTCCTGTCTTTAACGCGACTTGTTTTTCTTAAAATGGATGCAACTTGCAAAACATGAAATACAAGCCTTGCTAATCAGCGCTAGCGGCTGGCAAAAAAAAGGAGTCAGCTATTTTTTTTTCTTTAACCTTAACCCTGCTAACGGAGAAGAGTTAAACGACCGAGTCTATGCAGCTTAAACGGTGCGCAAGTCGGGTTCTTAGCTGAAAGGGTGGTAAATCACGCTCACCCCAGTCCTTAATCTTTTAAAGAGGATACAAAATTGAACCTAGTCGCCACATCACATACATCCTGTTAAATGATAAAAAGGTAACATCTATCCTCGCTCCAGAGTAAATCTCACGTTGAGGGCATCTTTTTTTTCACTTTACCGTGAGTCGGGCTCGGCTGCACAGAGGAGAGAGCAGAGCAATGAGGTCACAGGGACAGGGGAGTCACACGCTGGCGGTTTGAATACGCGGAAGATCACTGAGGGATCCACAGTATGTGGACCCTCCGTTCGCCATCAGTCCACACTCCGGACTCTGAATCCTGCCATCCGAGTTAAGATCTCGGCGGAACCTGAGGCGCAGTTCCTTCTTAAAACGTAATCTGGTGAGCATTTCTAGAATCGCACTTGTATAGATGCAGCCTTTAATGTGTTGCTAGGTTAAAATTGATGACTTCTTGTATTTCAGTAGGCAACTGCCCTCTTGATTTTGGATTTAATTTCTTTATTACAGGGGCGCTTTTATGAAGACAGAGTCATGTTCAGGTACTTTGCTTGATGGAGGAAGCTCATTTCGGACTCTGTGATCTGCTCACCTGGAAAGGTCTGCTGTACTACTACAAGAGAGAAGTAGGGTCTGGAAGAAGGGACAATTTTATGATGCTTTGGAAGATAGTTTTTTTTTTCTTATACTGAAAATGAAAAGTAGTTGTTTCTATATGGACTCAGTCTTTGGAATTTGTATATTTATACATTTCAGTGAACCCTCAGCCATTCCTTCTGTATTGTAATTCAATTTCTCTTTTAAAATTCCTTCCCCACTTCTAGGACCTGCAGTTGCTGAACTCCACAATGGCTTCTATTGGAAAGTCTGTGACTGAGACCAAGTAAGTGTTCATTTTTTTATGAAACCATTATTTATTTAGGAGCAATGAGCAATTCTTATATAAATGCAATAAAATCATTATGCTCAAACTATGAGAGAGAATTTTAAGGATAATTTAAGAAATCAGTCTTATTCCCCTGGTGTGCAAGATGTGCCTGAATACTTTTGATCAGCTTCCTGCTCACTTCAAGAGGGCGTGTATGAAGCACGCCACGGCAGAAGAGATCAGGTGGCCTCTCAACAGGCGAGGGAGGACATGATGAATCACCTGAAGAACGGGGTCATCGTGGATTACCACAGAATAGAGATCAAAGGACACTTTGTGGGCTTGAAATACAAAGAAAATCATGTTCTATGGGACAAGATAAATACAAAACTTAAGCTTTTATTTTAATTAGATTTATTTATAAAGCATAAGCAATCATTTATTACATTAATATATGTGAAAATAACATTTTAGTATCATACGTTTAGTATATTTAGTCCCTAATGCTGAAAGAAATGATCATAGAACATGACATCTAACCTTACCTGCTGTGTTTTTAATCCCTATTGCTCAATGCACGGTGAAAGCATTGCATACATATGTCTGACAATGAGGAATGGGCCCCTGAGACAGTCATTTGCCTGTTTCACAAATGATCGTATTTTACTAGAGATTCTGTTTGGGATTCAGATGTGCATTCGGACAGCAATCCCTTTCAAGAAATGATACGTTCTGGATGAGGTCAAAGGTGCTGGAACACTGTATTTAGGATGTGTTTGCAGAGACTGTGTGTCTCCTGCTTCAACGCAGTGAGAAATAGATGTGCTCCTGTAATTCATTGGTACATGCCCAGGGCAGTAAGCAGTCTGAGGATTTATTTCCAGACGGCATAGAGCAGTGAAGCAGTGAAGTAGTGCAACACACTGGATCATTATATTATTAGAATCTATTCTACTTAAATTATTACATTATACACAATTTGAGTTCATTTTAAAAAGTAAAAGGTAATGAAAGGAATGCATTTTCGTAAGAAAGATAATACCGATATGCATGTGATAATCTTCCTTATATCATGTAGTGCGTCATTTGGACACTTTGTGGGATTGAAATACAAAGAAAATCATGTTCTATGGTACAAGATAAATACAAAACTTAAGCTTTTATTTTAATTAGATTTGTTTATAAAGCATAAGCAATCATTTATTATATTAATATATGTGTGTAGCGGCGAGGCTTATTAATAAGGCAGAATTAAGTGTTCTGAGCCTTCCCAAATGAGGCCCCATTTCTCTGTTCATCTCTGTGGTGCAGCCATAGAGAGACTATTCATGCAGGGTGATTTAAGGTCCTAGGACAGCTCCCAAAGGGGGATGCACTTAGCTAAGCCTGGCTATCATGATCAATGGTCATCCATTGGCGCCTATCTGTCTAGGGAGTGCCAGTTGGACATCTGGACTGCATTACTAAGTGTCAGGACTAAGTGACTCATATCTCACCTTGATCAATCAATCAGGGACTGGTAGGGCCGAGTAACCCACGTGGGACTCTGATGCCCATGGAACTTTCAGCCAATCAATGAGCTGAAGTTCCTCCAGGTAAAAACAGGCAACACAGAGAGCCTGTGAGATTCAGTAAGATTCAGAAGGGAGGATTCAGAGGATTCTGTGGACAATTCTAAAGGGAATTCAAAGGAGAATTCCAGGGCAGGGCGGCCCAGGAGCAGAAGGCTCCCAAGGGCAGGACATTCTCGCAGCGCGCCTCCTGACCATCCTGAGACTCAGCCCGGACAACCACGGAACGGCCAGTGTGTCTGAGTGCCAGAACTTTCCTTTGTTCTAAGAGTCTAGAGCGGAGGTTGCCAGAGAATAACCAGAGGATCCACCCGAGGTTAGCACCAGCAGCAGGCCTCGTGAACAGGTCGGAACTGTGGACAGCTGAATCACTATTCAGAACTAGCTCTTCATCAGAAACGAACCGGTCCTCTTCCTGACTTGCTGGGACCCACAGTCATCTTTTCTCCTGTGCACAAACTTTGCTAGTTAAAGCCCACAGTGAGCATCAGCAGCGCAGCGTCGCAAGCCGCACAGCACAGCCTGGCACGGAGCCAGAGAGCGCGGATTGGACAGCAACAGCCTGCAACTGTTTCTTTGTGCCCGCAGGAAGATCTGAATCCCCAAAGATTGGATGAGTATTCAACTTCAATGCATTACAGCTCGAGAATTCAATTGTTATCCCAACCAGTTGATATCAATTTAATTCCTAAGAGTTATGTACTTGTTTGAGTATCTAATGTAGAAGTTATAACCAAGTTCATTAACGAAACGGTCTTAATGAATGATATACTGAACGTATGTCCTCTTGATATGTGTAACACTTCATAACTGACTGAATATATATCTTTTGTATTCTGATAACCCTCTCGATAAGATCTGTTAGGTTTACATGCATATTTTATGTATTAATAAATGTATCCTCGTGTATTAGTACCTGTGTGTGCGCGTTGTTTGAGTTATGTCACATGGTTGGATTCTAAAGCCATCAAAAGAATCAACTTTGTGATTTACTGCTACAATTAATAATTGTCTCAGTAAATGCCCAAACCCTACAGAACTGGTGCCTTCAGAGAGCCACTACATTTAATTTTGCTATGGCAACATTACATATTTGGCGTCCCTGAGCCGGTTTTCTTACATGTGAAAATAACATTTTAGCATCATATTATTACATACAGGTCTCTAGCTTCAACACAGTGATATATATATATACTCAGTGATTTATTGGTACATGCCCAGGTCAATAATCAGAATGAGGATTTATTTCCAGACGGGCTACAGGTAGTGTTGTGAAATACTTCAACACACTGGATCGCAGATTTAGACCCCCTGCACTCTTACTCCTTAAAAACCAAAGAAATGAAGATATGTAGCAATCACATTGCAACAGGGCTGACAGTGACTTAATGCTTATACTAGTGGACTTCTGGTACCTTTAGGGTACGGTGTTCCCTGAAGGGCTCTCAAACCCCGCATTTCAGATGCCTAGCTGTTTCGCTGATGTGTTGCACCTCAGAATCACTTTTAAACCTTACCTCTGGTATCTTTAATCCCTATTGCTCAACGCATGGTGAAAGTATTGCATAAATGTGTCTGAAAATGAGCAATGGGCACCTGAGAGACTCATTTGCCTGTTTCACAAATGATCATATTTGACTAGAGATTCTGTTTGGGATTCAGTTGTGCATTCTGACAGCAATCGCTTTCAAAAAACGATACATTCTGGATGAGGTCAAGGTGCAGGAACACTGTATTTAGGATGTGTTTGCACTTATTCTGTGTCTCTAGCTTCAACACAGCGATATATGTATATGCTCACTGATTTTTTGGTACATGCCCAGGGCAATAATCATTATGAGGATTTATTTCCTGATGTGCTAGGGGTAGTGTTGTGAAATACTTCAACACACTGGATCGCAGGTTTAAACCGCCTGCACTCTTACTCCTTAAAAACCAACAAATGCAGATATGTAGCAATCATATTGTAGCTGACACTCATTTGCCTGTTTCACAAATGATCATATTTTACTAGAGATTCTGTTTGGGATCCGGATGTGCATTCTGACAGCAATCTCCTTATCGCGGCTTTGCCCTTCTTGCCTCTTTGGACAATATCTCCATCTTGTGGTCGTTATTGGTAATGTAGATAGATAGATAGATACTTTATTGATCCCGTGAGGGAAATTGCAGTGCAACAGCAGCTTAACACACACAACACAGCCACAGTGTAACGAATTATATACTAATAGTACAATACATACAATACAATACAAGAGTTACTCACAGTCCGGACACACAAGAGGAAACTAGAACAGAACAGTACACAGAAAATCGTATCACACGTATGAATATAAATATAGATGTAACCATAGATATAAATATAAATATAAATGTATTGCACAGGTCCCTGGCATATATTGCACAAAAGTGGTTGTAAGCGGGAAAAAGAAAAAGAAAAAGAAAGAGAACAGATGTAGCAGTATATGTGTATATGCGTTTAGTCCAGAAACAGGTCACTGTCGCTGTTGCCTCTGCCAAGACGCAAGGTGGATGCGTTGTACAGTCTTATGGCAGACGGCAAGAATGACCTCCTGTAGCGCTCCCTGTCGCACCGTGGGTGAATCAGTCTATTGCTGAACGTGCTCTTCATTCCTGCAAGCCTGTCATAGAGGGGATGGGAGAAGTTGTCCATGATGGCCTCCAGTTTGGACATCATTCTCCTCTCAGCCACTACCTCCAAGGGGTCCAGGTCAGACCCAATGACAGAGCTCGCTCTCCTGATGAGCTTGTTCAGCCTTTTGGAATCTACTGCTCTAATCCCAGAGCCCCAGCACACCACTGCGTAGAAAATGGCACTCGCTACCACCGACTGATAAAACATGTGTAGCATCTTACTACACACATTGAAGGACCTGAGCCTCCTCAAGAAGTAAAGTCGGCTCTGTCCGTTCTTATAGATGGCCTCGATGTTCTTAGACCATTCCAGTCTATCGTCGATGTGCACTCCCAGGTACTTGTACGAGTCCACCATCTCCACGCCACTCCCATGGATGTAGACAGGAGTAGGTTTGACCTTTTTCCTCCTGAAATCTACCACCAGTTCCTTTGTCTTTGTAACATTCAGTTCCAAGTGGTTCACCCCTCCACATGTCTAGACAACATCTCCATCTTGTGGTCGTTGTTGGTAATCTCTTCTTATGCCCTTTTTTATTTTAATTCTCTATTAGTTGATTCTAGAATCTCTACAATGGAGATGAAAACATCAGTTTTATAGCAGACAATATGACATTATTTATAGTCCAATTAGAAACTTATTACCCTGTTTTTAACATAATAACAAATTAAAATTGATTAAAACTAAGTTTGGAACACCAGGGAACATAACAAATGATTTTTAGGAAAACCATGAAGTTCTCTGTGTCCAATGCCTGCAAGGGGAGAAAGCTAGAATCCTTAGATTTTTTCAAAATTTGAAAATAAACATCATATAACAACAGCTTTCATTCCTAGGAGTGAAAAATAACCATTTTTGAAGACATAGTAGTTTCTAAAACACTACAATAAAGTTAAAAACATCAGTTTTATATTACATTATTTTTAGTAAAATTAGTCATTTTTTGCACTATTTTTAATAAAATATCTAATTAAAAGTGATTAAAATTAAGTTTGGAACAACAAGGAACACAAAAAAAAAGATTTTTAGGAAAACCATGAGGTCCTCTGTGCCCGATGCCTGCAAGGGGAGAAAGCTAGAATCCTAAAAAAAAGTTATCAATTCTAGAGCCTAAGAGGAAAACAAGACAAATGTATATCTCCAAATAATTTTATGTGCTTCAGAAGAGCCCAGGAAAGTTTTTTGCATACATGAAACCACGCCCGTTTGCACATAAGCAGACATGGTTGCACACACGACTGCATGAAAGCACACGTGCATGCGAAGTCATCCTGTTAAGCATTTGAAAAGCCGCACCACGGCGCACTTGAAATAGCTCTTACATTAGTGGTCGACACAGGAATCGCCTTTTTATTTACGCTCTTACCAACGCGATGGAAAGCAAAACAAAGCAAAGCAGAGCAAAACAAAACGAACAAACGCAAAACCCTCACGTCCCGCACTTGCATATAACGCCGTTACGTGCCCAAGCGGTATTGTACGTCATCCTAGCACTGCACCCCGGGGCGTACGGTATATGGGAATGAGCACACGCCACGAATCGTCTGAAATCACTCCCTACAGCTGTAAGGCGCCTTGAAGCGTGCACCCCCAACATTCTTCTTTGCGCATCTGTGAAAGGTAAACTCTTGAGCAAACTCTGAACCAGCTCTAAGGAAACTAATCCGATTAGACGTTACTTTGACTCATCCTTTAACAGTTTTCAGTCTCTGTCTTTAAACACCTTGCTCAGTCACATTCAAGCCACAAGTACTCTTCTCGGATGTTGCACAAACAAATCCTAATGTCTTGAAAGCATTGCAGCATGTTTGTGTCCCACTTCCCGTGGCTGCAGGACGACTGACACGATCG